>NW_010146110.1:0-100200 GCF_000699245.1 Pterocles gutturalis
TGCAGGGGAAACGAGGGCGAAGTGCGTTTAGTGGCCTCCGTGATGAGGGCAGAGCAGGGAGCAGGCGGAGGTGACAGCAGAAGAGGCCCCGTGGTGCCCAGAGCTGTATCTCGGTGTAATCCCTGGTTTCGTTTCAGTTGTGTAAAGGGCTTGCTTGCTTAAGGAGGGCGGTGAGGGAAAAGGGTCAAAGAACTACAGCTGCTTGTGGGAAGAGCAGGGCTCTTCTTTCCTGTTCAGCTTCCTGATGGAAATAAACTGTGTCACGGTTTGCCCCTGTAGAAAAGCTATCAGGAGTCGATAGGCTCTAAAATATATGTAACCTTGTGCTTTTCTGGGTCTGAGCCTGTTAATTGAACTGTGAACATAAAGACAGGTTGTCTTTGGAAGACAAAATGATGAATACACCTTAATAAAATGTTATTGCTTTGGTGTTTTTTGATTGTCCTGTGAAATATAAGCTGGCCTTTCTCTAATGGTATTTTAAAAACTGTAAAACAAACCTTACTATCATTTGGAAGCAAGTTTTTGCTTTACGTGTTCCAACTGTGGCAGATACTGTTAATTAGGCCACGACAGTACCCACTCAGTCTAAACACCAACCTGATGTCTGCGCTGGCAAGGTGGCTGTGCTGCTCTTAGCGTAACTGAGGTTTCAAAAATAGAAATAGTAATTAATAATTTGCTTTCTTGACAGATAGCTCATGACAATGAACTATGACGTGAAATTCACCCTAGGTTTGCCTGACTTGCCTTGGCCTAAAACTAATTACAGAAAATAGAAAAATGATTCTTCTGCTGTTACCTTTTCCTCTGTAGAGGAAGTACTTGGAATAGTTCCTTGGTAAGGAGGATGCTGACGAGCCTTTCTAAAGCTAAGACAAGTTATGCTTCTCCATAATAAGGCTCAGGAAATGTACTGATGCTATTACAATGTTATAATTGTCCTACTATTACTATACCAGTATAACTCCTTCTGTGGATACTCTTCTTTAGAATAATGATGGCTGTTTTTCCATTAATTTAATTCTTCATTTCCATTACATTTCCCTAAGCAGATAAGTTTCCCTGTGTTGGTACAACAGTCTAGGTATTCTTACCAAGCACTTCACCCGGGAAGCCTGAGGCAAAATTGTTCTTCCTGGCTTTGAATTAAGGAAACCTCACATGTTTTTCAGCATGTGTGTGATGCACTTTTAGTTTGGAATGCCGTGTGCCCACACAGGACCGAGACAGCCACTTCTGCCTTCATCTGTGTGCTGAGAAGTGCTCATGTTTGGGTACAATATTGAAAATAAATTAATTTTAGAATAAACAGCACTTTCCCACTGAATTTAGTATTTATTCCACAGAACTTAATATTTTAGGTATATGTTCTGCATTCAGCAGCAGAAAATATTGGGTTACATTAACTTGTGACACCAGATTCTAAGGACCGTTCAGGCACAATTTAAGTCAATTAAAACAGTCTGAGGAATCAGGCAAAACTTCATCAATATAAGCTACTAGAAACCAAGCTTTTGCCAGTGCAGGCAGCACTGTAATTGTGAGCAATTGATTAGAACCATGATTGTTGTAATCAACCGAGTTACTCAGGCTTTATCTGACCTTTAATTTGTTGAGCTAAACTGAAATAAGTTTGATTTAAGTCAAAATAAGAATTCACACGGCCCTTTGCAGCAAATTAAACCCAGCTAAAACAATGTAGCTTTGCATGTAGACAAGCCTTAAGGCAGCAAAATGTCCAACAGCAGTGACAAAGTGCTTGATGGTTGTCGGGGAACATGTGTTTTTACTTTCATTGTGGCAGGAAACACCATAGGGTCAAGGCTGCAAACCACTGTTTACATTGTTCTTTCTCCTACTTACTTATTATATAACCAATTTGCAGTGTCCCATTATGTGCTACATGGGGTGCCTTTAAAATTATATATTATAAGCGTATTTTTAAAATAAATAGTACCCACACTTTTTATTAATACTAGGAATGGGAGAGCTTGTTTATAACTGGTGGTGTGATACATTTTATTGGATCCGCACTTCAAGCGTGACACCTGTTACAAGTCCAGACACAGGACAACGTTTTGACCTTCGTACAGCTCTGAATGGGGTGGGAAGGTAACCCTTTCAGTGTATTGCTGTGGGACTGTGATGGAAATGTTGTAGTTGACCAAATGTTAGTCTTTATGCATTCTCTTTTCTTCCCCTTCCTTCTGCCATTGCTCCATTCTCCCATTGTTTTTAATTTTCTTTTTTTTTGCTGTCTTCCTCTCATTCTCTTTATATACCATCTTGACTCCACTTCCTCTTCCTTTTCCTTCAGACATCCTATTCATTTGATGCAGGGTCCACATCACAGTCCTTATATTTTCTTTTATGCCATCTAACCATATTCCTCCCACTTCACACAGTGGCTCATTTCCCATTAACCAGTCATACTTGCCAGCACAGGACCACTGGTTAGATGAGCTGTTTTCTAGGGCTTGTTCTGTCTCACCCTGAGTGAGCAAAAGTCACTTTAAGCAATGTCATTCCACTTGAATTTTGCTTTGCTATATGGTCACACAGATTGTGCTGGCAAAAGGGAAAGGATACAGAGGAATGGGAATGGGAATGAAAGCCTGGTGCCAGGTGTGCTGGTAAACTGCAGAAAAATGATGATCTGAACCAGCAACGTAGAGTGACCTTTAACAGGACAAACATGTTTCTTAGGCCCAAGGTGCTAAGGTATTTCCAGCAGAAGTACAGAAGTGTGTTTGCCAATATAGGAGACATTGAACACACTTATTTAATCTGAAATACTATATAGACTTCCACTCATATTCAGGAAAGATTAATTAAAAATAGAACCTGTCCAGAAAAAGGTGACTGGGCTGATCAGGAAAATAGAAATGGAAAATTTACTTATTGCAAGAAGTTAAAGGATTGTTAGTTAAAGGTTATTTGCTTAATCAAGTAACTGTTGAAGTCTATGATTTTTCTCTAAAAGCAGAAGAAGGAGATAAGTTCAGGAGATTTTTAAGATCTATGTTAGTGATGCGGATTGTGTTGATACGGGAACTGGCAATTACCTCACCCAAACTGGAAATAAGAGGAAGATTTATAACCGCCAGAGGAGTGAGTTTCCAGCGTACTCATCCAGTGTAAGTAGTATGGGTGAAAAGACAAAAAATCAACCCCAAATCTTTAGATGAGGCTTAGGTGGTCTTTAGATAAGGTTTAATATCTTAAGAAAAGGGTATGGTTGCTTTTGGCAGCACGAGACTATCAGGAATGACCCTGGAAGTCCTTGCAGTCATTTTGTAATACAAGGTGGCAACAACAAAGTCACAGTGAAACTAAACTTCTTACTTGCAAGGAGGTGAAGCAGTAATAACCCATTTGAGTCAGTTCACCTATATTCAGGATAATACACCAAGGCTATAAAAGGAAAATTACTAAACTCACTGGTGTATACGCATGAATTGTGCTAACAGACCTGGATAGAGAATAATTAGGAAACAGTGAGTAAAATTTCACATCTCTGTCTACTGCAATTACCTTGACAATTTTAGGAGGGTGTCAGTGCTAGCGAAGTATGGATTAATGCACTTTTCCATCTATTGTCAATCACAACCTTGAGTAGCTTCACCAAAAAAAGTAACGGGGTACAGGGAGGGCAGTGTTGTGTGGTACTGGAAATGTTACTACAGCCTGAAGAAAGAATGCCTTACATCCCCATGTCCTGCACACCCCTTCCCTCCACTGTCCAGCATTTTAATACGCAAACATTTACATTATGCCTATCTGTTTGTCTTCCTTTTTCTCTTGTAAAGAATTAACATTTTTAAACTCCACGTATAAGGTTTCCTGCTTGAATTTTGGAGAAGTACTGCACCAAACTAAACTCTGCTTTGCTCTTGATCTTAGAAAACTGCCACAGTGCTTTAGCAGAAAGGAAAACTCCACTTTTTATACAAAGATTTTTTTCCAAAATAATCTCTTATATCTTTGTAGGACAATTTTCATAAGTGATTATAAGGGTAAAGGAGCAGCATGGTATTACATCTTAACTGGAGAGTAGAATCGAGTCAACTGAAAATACTTTGAATGGAATGGTGAAAAAAATTACAGGCCAAATATTAATCATGTGAGTAATACTGAACACGTGAATTAAGGGCCATTAAAGTAAAAAATGCTTAAGAGTTGTGAACGTCTCTCCACTGTTGCAGTGGACTGGAGCCCGGATCCTCCATGAGCTTATACACCTGTGTCACACTGAGATGGAGTGAAAGTCAGGCTGTTCTTCTGTGCCAGTAAGTCAGTGAACAAACCAGCATGGGACACAGTGGCAGCTGAGACACGTTAACTATTTCCTACTGATGTCTTGGGGTCTAAGCAGAGGTTTGAGACACTGTCCATTCTGTTCAGTCGCAAGACCGAGCAGCCCTTGGTGTGCACATTGAAAAAACGGGCACACACTTTTCATTGCAGACCTCTTGCTTCATTGTAAATTTTGCATGGAAACTCCGTGGAAGCCAGCTGAAAATTTCGCTTTAATTAAAACTCTTATTTTCCCAGATCATTTACTAAGGGTTCAACTTCTTTATCACTATCTTACCTGCCTTTTCCATCCTTCTCTTTTTTTCAGATAGTATCTGGCTACATTTTGTTCTCAAGACCTTCCTCTCTCCCTCTGCAGCTGCCCTGCGGGATGCTCCCTGGTTTCACAGGTGGTATGTGCGTGCACTGTGCCATCTATACACACCTGCTGCTTCTCCTCTGATTCATCCACCCCTCTGCTTCCCCATCTCTGCCAGTCCCGTGCAGTGCCTCTCAGTGTGCCTTTTCCATTCATAAAACATGAGACAACAACCATCGTCCGCTGGCAAATTCCTTCCTTGTCCTTTCTCCACCACCATGGGTAATTCTGTCATCCTCTGAGCTCATCTGCTCCCTTTTCTCCCCCATATGAATGCTGGATGTAGTCTGTGCTTGTTCTCCTGTTAAATATTTCCAATGACCTGTTTCCCCTCCTCACACCTTGTTTCTGAAATTCTTCCCAGACTTAGGTCTCCTCTAGCCTGAAGATGCTCATATAAACCACCAGCTTTCTAGAAGTTTCTCCCAGGGAGTCTTTAGCTTCCCCTTTCCACTCAGTTCAGGGTCTCTCTGTTCCCATTCCAGCAGATAAATTTTCACAACCCTCCTACGCCTTTTTCCTTACTGAGCAGCAGCATCTCGCCACCGTTGTGCCCCTTCTTGGACCTTCTTGGGTTGTTCATCCCTTCGGTTTGAGGCCTCACCTTTGGGCCCCAGCATTGTTCTGCTGTTGCCTTAATTTGGGATTTGTGTCTCTGCTCCCACACATTCTGGTCCAGCTCAGCTTTCCTCTAATTGCTGCGTTCCTTCCTTTCTCCTGCTTTCCTCTAAGGCCTTTCATTCATGCCGCCCTTTTTGTTTAAGCCTGGAACAACTGTGCCCATCTTGTGAACAAAATCTGCGCTGTCTTGATTCAGATCTCCCCATGAAGCATACTTCTGTCATAAATCCTATCCAGCTCAGATTTCTCTGCTGAAATATATCCCATTCCTCTATAATAAAAACAAATCCTGTTTCATAACAAAACAAAAAGAACGGAGTGAGAGACTGACGACACAATTAATTTTTGCCAGTTGCTTTCTGCCAAGAGCAACATGCTTGTTCTTATCCTGCTCCTTACAGTTGTCCTCCCCATGTGCCTCCTGTTTGTCCTTTTGTTTTGTTATCGGCTTTCGAGTTCTTCCTGAGAGCTCCTGGCCTGATCCGGTGATCACATTGGGGTGAAGCGAGGAGTAACTCCTCTGCAGCAAGCAGAGCTTTGCCAAGGTGAAATTTCTGTGGAAGGCAAATCAGCCCTTTGTTTTAATATTGGCTAATAAATCCTGTGCACAGCTCCAGCACAGCACTCTGGTTTTAATTAATAAGAATTAGCATATACATCTACATACACTTATTTTTTTTTTCCCTTTGCGGCCTTAGTTACTTTGAAGAAAACCTCTTTGTATGTCTCCCTGGTTATTCTATATCTTGACATGAAAAAACCCCAAACGAATAAAAACCCAAAACCCAAGTAACATCAAACTCCCACGCAAACAAAAGGCTTAGCTGCTGCTGGTGGCGGGGAGCGCTGGGAGCAGCCCTTCCCGCCTGCGGAGAGGAGCCGGCTTCCAGCCTGCGCTCCCTGCTGCTGGGGAGCCGTCCAATTCCCAGCCCACCATCCCTTCCTCTGCCTTTGCACAGTCCCACTGCAGTGACTTCCCAGTCCTAATTGAAGCCTCTGGGCATTATTGTATTATTATTATTTGATAAACAACCACATAAAACACTGGTTGACATTTAAATAAGAGTAAAGAAAGGAAAGCTCTGACTCCTAGGCTGTTTTGTTCTCCTGTTGACTTGGGTGGAAGCAGGAGCAGGTTTGCTGTACAATACCCACACCCGCTTGACACATGCCTACCTTTAATGTTTTAGGAAAGGCACTGCTGACATGGGCCCAGTGCGGACAAGAGGGCCAGACCTACTGCAGCTGTCAGTCCCTGCTGCAACAAAAACTAAATGTAGAGACATAACCTGGATGTTCACAAATACAATGCGCTAATGGCTTTTCTTGCCTGAGCTAGGACAAGCAAGGGTTCAGCATCATTTTCTGCATTGTTACCCCCAGCATGTCCTTTCCAGTGTTTATCTGAAACACGCAGCCATCAGGATGCTATTAAGAAGAATAAATGGACCAGAGAGTTTTATTTTTACATTTGATTGTAAGTTGGAGACTTTTCAGAGAGAGAGTTATCATGACAAAAGAAAACAGTGGTGTCCTTGAAGTGAACACAGAGGAGCACAACTTGTTCAATGAGGTTTTGAAAGGAAACAAAGAGCTGAAGGCCAGAAGGGACTCCTTTAGAAACAAGTATAAAATGCGACAGGATTCAAAATGCTTAAAATACTTCGGTGACAAGCAACAAAGAAGTGTCTGTTACTAGAATTAAGGAAAGGGAGAGAAAATCTTGGGAACTTTTTTAGAAGTAGATATTTGATATGTGGGGAGTATAAGAACAAAATTCTCCTGGGCCACAACCAGAGCCCTGAATCAGCATCACTCTTTTCCTTGAAGAAAGTGAAAACTAGGCAAGGGTGAGTATGTAAACCCTTATCATTGTGGATCAAAGAGGAGGAATTCTTGGGGCTGCCAGCTCTCCACTTTCCAGCAGCGAGTCTGGAGCGTGGGCTGGGTTTCTCTTGATTAGGCGATGCCTCTCTAATACTCTAAATGATCAGGTCCTATAATGGACTTCTTGTGAGATCTGAATCTTATTTACTGGTTTGTGTGTGGTATAAATGTTTTTAAAGTATTCAGTAGGAGTTAAACATTCTTGCCCTTTATAAAAATTATATACATATGTGCTTTAATGCTAGGGAGTTCACCCCTCATTCATCCCACCATTTCATTACATGTTTGCTCTCCTGTATTTTATATTACAAGCTTCATGCAGTGTCTCACTTGCATTTACATATGTGGACTGTAATAATTCTGTGATGTTGCTTAGAACTTCTGTAGGAACATGTTATGTAGAGTCAATGTGGGCATGACAAATGTATTGCAGATTTTTCATAGATAAACACAGTCATTGAATGCAAATAGGAATGAATTTGTGTGCAAGTTTTAATATCTAAGCAGAGCTTATAAGTGCGTAACACCTGTAACCACAACTGTCAGTGCAAACAGGGAAACTAGTTTTATTAAGGCATTTGCACTGATTTAAAAGTGCTGGACTTTGAAATACTTCAGCTGCGATGGTGGAGATGTGTTCATCCTCCGGCAGATATTTGAGTGCATAAACTCTGTTATTAAAGAATGCAAACTTTATTAGCAGCTGATATGCCAAAGTCCTTGTGAAAACAAGTACCAGAATGGTGAGGACTGCCTTGCAAAGCAGAGAGAGGAAATGAAATTGTCTTTGTATTTTCATTTCTTTAGAGCTCAGTCCGAGTGGTTCATTCATGGAAAATCAGGAGGAGACAGTCTTCAGTATGGGCTGTAAACTGAAGAAGCTGGATTGGGAGCATCTGTATATTCCCATTTGAAAACCTTGCCTGTTGCTTGCTCCTACAGAGTACCTGGAAACACCGGTAACAAACAAACGACCTTAGTCCCGTTGTATTTTAGAAGCTCTTTTGTCTGTATAATATTAACACTATGACAGAGGTTGATTATATGTCCGATTGTTCCAATAAGAACAATTAATTTGGGGGCAAAAGCCAGAGAGGACCCTCTCAGACACTGAACAATGTTTTTGGTTTTCATGCACTGAATCATCTGTGTTTATAGGCCTCCAACATGTAAATCACCCTGAGGTAATCTGGAAGGGAAGGATATGAATAAGCCAATTAAACTGGCAAAGAGCCTAAGGAACACCCTGTTTAGGAATAAAATCACACGCCTGTCCTTGTGCCAGTAGTTTTGGAGAAGGAAATAGAGTTGAAGTCTTTGTAGTTCATTTCTTTGCAAAGAGAGGTGGTTTAGAAAACTTTGGTCTTCTCCTTTTGTATGTGAGAGCTCAGGTGACTGAGATAAGGTAGTAAGTGATGTGTTTGCTGCAAGTAACTCTTATTTTGATGACACAGAAGGATGTCATCCAGGTTGCAGAAGGTGTAGGAACTAGTTGCCTCATTTATGGTAATTATTACGTATTGGGTTTTATGATATGAGCGTTCAAAGGACTGAATTGCCCTTTATCTTTCCAAGTACTTTTTTTTTTTTTTGAAAGAGATGCACGGTTTTCCATCAGGAAGCCTTCTCCACCCGACTCAGCAGTTACTAGCATACTTTAAGGTGCTCTATATCTAAATAATAACAAAGTCAGCTGCTCTCTTCTTTCCATCTGCCAGGCCTGTACCTTCAAAGGTGTGATGGTAATGGGGAAAAAAGGCAGAGGTGAAGAAAACTTTTCATTGAAAGTTGTGCACAGGAAAAAATATTTCCATTCTTAGTTTACTTCTTTACAGTATAAATGGATTCTTTTTGTGGTTTCAAGAGGCTTGTTGTATTTGCTGGAAGACTAAGTATGTATTTCTGCCATCCCAGCCAGATCTTTGAACTTGTAGGGCAATTCCAATGGAGAAAATCGCTGGCTCTCTAGAAGAGACATACCCTGTGTGTGCCTTCACTGGAGGAAAGGCCCAGGCAGAACTCATGGCTGACAGCAGACACTTTGTGTGGGAGTGGATCATTATGACCTCCCCAAGTGCAGGAGAAGCTGTAATTGACATTTGTACATTATTAAGCATCAGAGAATTCAACCGTAAACAGGAACCTATAGGAAATCAGGAGTCACCAGTTACACCGCTCACAGAACTACTAATTTAAGGGCAGTTTTGGGGCATTTTTCAGACACCATTAAGAGCGGGGGAGATGTAACCTCCCCTTTTTGTCCTCCATATAGCCCATCAACTTTGGACTTCAAGAATTGTGTTCCTAGCTGAAGGGAAATAACTTCCTGAGAACAAAACCAGCCAGAAAGCAACAGAGACATGGGGTCACTGGAGGCACCACCTAACAGCCTTCTGGGTGCCTTGGAAGTAACAGCATTGGGAGAAACTAGATACAAACACACAGACTGGCAAAAGACTCATAAACATAGTCGTCCAACATGGTTTCGATGCCTCTCACCTAACCCCAGCCATCTGATAGCTCAGCATCTAGCCCACACCAGTCTTTACTCCCTTTGGAGACAAAGAGCACCTTGCAGGAACAATTTGTTCTAGCCTAAAACAGGTATAAAATGGGTGTGATGAACCCTTCTTTTTCTATTTGTCTGTGTGCTGAGGAAGCCTAGATGTCCCTTTGAATTTTTTAGACAGCTAACGTTCAGTGAGATGAATCCCAGCCATAGTGTTTAGCTCCTGTGCAGCCTGACTGTGCGCTGCTGGCAGCAGAGCAAACTACCATTGCTAGATAAGGGCTAGAAATTTTGCACTAAAGGGTTAGTTCAAAGATCCCTTTTGTTTTGGAGGTTCACTTAGCCTCCTGAACATGGCCCTCTGGCCCTTACTCATTTTCAAGCATTCAGGCACTGTTCAGAGCAGTGGAAAGAAACAGAAATAGCTGCTTTCACTTCTCTCGTTGGCGTATGGGCCCTGCAGAGAAACAGGAACCAAAGTAGGGTTAAGCAGGGTTTAAAGGAACAAGATAATATTTGGTAGAGGAAGGGAAAAACACGTAAGCTGGCCAGGTCTTTAACTTCAGAGCAGCGTACATAAACTGTTGCCATGTCCCCAGGAAAACAAGAGATTGGGGAAATAGTCTAAAGCTAGGCTGCATGAAATAGGGAGCACATGAGACAGCATGAGTGCCTTTGTCTTGATAGCACTCTAGAATCGGTGTAACCTCACTCCTGCCCTTGATAGCCTGAAATATGTAGCACAGCTGTAGGACATAGTTCATCATTTATCAAGGGTAAATACAGTTCTGGATGGGAGCATGGAGGTGAAAAGTCTTCCGCACACAGCATTCGCTTGCACATTGTAACTTGCTGCTCAGAAAAAACCAGAACGCTTTGTCTTCTTGTAACACTGGTGAGCAACTCCTTATCATAACCTTGTGAGAGGTTTCAAGTGTGTTCATGAATAGGAAGATGATTAAGATGACACATCAAGGTTTTCTGAATGCTTATTCCTATTCAGCCGCATCCTCATATTTTTTGTAGTTTTCATTCCAAAACGAGGTGTTTCTCATCCCCGGTGTGATTGGTAGACCACATCCTTCCACTCTTGGTGGCCCAGCTAGCTGTGAAACTCAAGCAGAGCAGCAAGAGTGAGTTTAAATGAGGGGCTGTCAGAGCCAAAGCAGCTCATCTAGCCGAAAGGCCCTGAGATGACCTCTGCAAAGGAGGCCTCTGTTGCTCTGAGAAGGAACCGTGACAAAACCCAAGGCTAAGAAGGAAGCAACCTGACTAAAAAGTTTGGTGGGCAAGAGGCTAAATGGGGGATTGAGAGGATCTAGTTTGTAGGGGAGAAAGAGGAAGATGGCTGTGTAGCTGGGGAACAGTTGAAAGTCTCACTCTGAACACATCCATCATGCCAGGTAGGGTATTTTCTCTTCCCCCAAGTATTTCCCAGGCTGGGACTCTGCTTTGGCTGCAGCTGCTTCTGTTCAGCAGTCCATCAGAGCCCCGAGGCTGGGCTGCGCAGGCTGTGTAGGAAGGATGTAGTACTTCTCTCTGTTACGCAGCTGAAGAGTTAGGTCTGCAGCCTGACTGATGTGCCTTTTTTGAGGAGAGGACTCATATTAATTACCCTACATCTAAGGACATCTAATTTCAGAGCACAAGGACACAGAGGGAAAAAGGAAGCCTGATTTTTCCAGAGTTCAAATGACTGTATCAGTGCAGAGATTTAAGTCATGGGGATCACCTCGGGGCCTTCTTGCTGCTGGAGAGGTTAACAGAGGGCAGGAAAATGACTGAGGCACCAGGGCAGTACAGATGATATATTTGGGATTAGGCTGAGGGAGCTGCAAGAGACAGTGCAAGGGCTGAGAGGTTTACTCGGCGTCTCATTGCTTCTAGGGCTGTGAATGAATGCTGACCATACAGACCAACAGCACAAGATTCACCACCCTTGTGACGTGAAGTAGCTCTGGTGATTCCTGTTTCTTCAAAGTGCTTTACACTTTCTGCAAAGCTGCGTTTGGGGTATACATGGTTATGGACATGCCCAGCTCAAAGGAGGTAGGGGAGGTAGGTTAAATTTACATTGTAGCCTCATTTCCTCTGTTTGGCAGGGCACAGAGAGAAATCCCAGAAGCCGTGTATCTTGAGATTTACTCGAGGTCGGTTACAAAGGGCAAATTAAAAAATGGGTATGCTTATTGACATCACCACCCTGACCCTTGTGACATTTACCCCTTCCTGTCTACTTTTCCAGCCCAGCCCGCTGTTCCTGTGTCCTCAGCTCTGTAGCCCCAAGGACCCAGGTAACACCTGCTGCTTGCTGTCTGGTGCCCTCAGGTGCTGCAAATACCTGTCCAGGCTACATCCCATCACACCCCTGTGCAGTGGTGGGAACCAGCCTGTACCCCAATGGGGGACTCATGAACTGGTATCTGCTTTTTCCCCGTTGCAGCCTGGCTGTGGCAAGGGCGCTGCAATATGCCGCGGCACAGGTGGGACTGGCCTGGGAGGTCGGAAAGTTTCTCTTAAACGGGGGAAGTGGGAAACGAACAGGCTGTCACTGGTCCTCCCTCCACTTAACATTGAAGTCCCCCCTCCAAGTATCTCTCCCTTGCTTTAGTCCCTCCCTTTCTCCAGCTTTAGCCTTTTAACTTCTTTCACTTCTATCATCCAACCTCTTTTATTACAGTTATCTTCACATGGTTGCCTGGTCTCACTGCAGAAAGCCTTTCTTCCTCCTCCAAGATACAGCTAAAAATGCTATTCCCACCACAGAGTCTCTGATCCTGCTCCAGACACCTCGTATTGCAGAGCCCCTGGCTCACGAACGCTTGGAGCTTACACATGCTGAGATCCATTGTTCAGAAAACAGGATTACAGTATCTTCACTGTCCTTCATCTCCCCTCTAATTAATCAATACTAATTGATTGATTGATAGTGGCTCTCTGGCGTAACAATCTCCCAAGTCTGAGAAGCAGCCACATGCCTATCATTCTCATGGATCTGCCCAGAGCATATGGAATGTATTAACCTCCAGAAATTAGTTAGAACCTCTTCTAAATTAGTTTGTACGAATTGGCAGGTCTCATTTCTCTGGTCTAAAAGGAAACTGATGACAGAGGCAGATAGCAACAACAGGCTCACAGGTCGTTCTCTTGGTTTTGGTACAAGTAGATTTCACAAGGAACGAGTGGATCAGTGACCACAAACTGCACACTGATGGTAGGTTCTTCCCTGCAAGCCTGCTTCCTCATGCGTGATGCCTGTGCCCTGGTCAGTTTAGCCATCCTGAGATGGTCAAACCCTGTTCATGATGTTATCATAGTGCTGCACAAATAGGCAGTAGGTGCCATGCGGTAACAGGGATCAGTTTAGAGGGGATGAGACTGACCAGACCGTGTCGGTCCCCAGCCTGCTCTGTCTCTGTGTGAAACCTCAAGTGACCAAGCCCTTCTCCTCTGCTCCAGCGCTTGGCTCAGGTTCCTCAGCCTTCTTTCGTTAGGCTCTTTTTGGCCAACCTAATTGCTGAGCTTTCTGAGTTGTAGGCAGATGACAGTGCCTCCATGCTTTCAGTGCAGTTGGGAGGAACTCATGTAAGGGAGGACCAGCTTCACCTACTGTGTGGGCTGAAACATGACAAATTTGCAATCTGATTACCACCAGGAGTCCGTTTGGCATGGGCTTTCATGGCAGATACATGAACTGAGGACCATCAGCCTGACAAATTTCAGTTCTTTGCCACAGAAAGCACTTTTAGGATGAAAGCTACCCCCCCTTTTTTTTTCTCCTTTTGTTTATTTTTTTTTTCCTTTTGTTTCTTTTTTTTTGTTTGTTTGTTTGTTTTGGGGTGGTTTTGTTTTTTTTTTTTTGACAAATCTCTCTTGGAAACAGCTGAACTGGTAAAACAGAAAGTAAGATACTTGCTGCAAACTCAACCAAACCAAACCCTGCAACCCAACAAACAGGCAATGAGCTGTAGGCTGGCACTAAGCTTGAAACATGTGAGCTGGAACTGATAAAGGGTTGGCAGAGAGCTGTAAGCAAACTGAAAATAGGACCTTATAAAGAGAAGTTGGGCAATCTTCAAAAAAGTGGTGCTACCAGTCCTGTCAATGAATACTTAGATATGCCCCTTGCAGATTGCAGGTCCCTTGATGCAATGCTCATTGGTGAGTCATTTGGAAGATCACTAATTGAAGGATAGAACATGGCCTGCTGTGGCCTGCAGCCATTAAGAGCTGCTCATTTTTTTAAGGGATGTTTGTCACAATCCCCTCTATTTTCTGCAGATGGGGTGTGGCTCTCCCATTCCTGGCAAAGTGGCTGGTGCAGCCTTGGGTTGGGAAAATATGGGTGCTGTTGCGTGACAAGCTAGGCTTCCCATGGGGGGGAAGTCACCTTCTTCTTCTCCAGGTGTCACAATTCCTTCAAGCACAATGGAACCACACAGAAATCTGGCAGTTTTATCCACTTAGTAGTTATATGGATCTGGCTCATGAAAGCATCTGAAACAGGTTTTATACTACTTACCTAGCTACATAAACATAACCTGATCCTCTTCTTAGGATCTGAGCCTTGTATGTTCAGCCTATGCCTCCTCTTCCTTTTTTCAGCAGAGGTCTTGTGACCCTCGCTCCTCGCATAGTTATTTGGGCTTGCGTGAATGCTGCTGTGTTCAAATTCCTCAGCCTGCAGTCAGAAGCGGCACTGTCACTCTTTGTTCATGTTTAAACCCAAGGTTTCTTCAGCAGTGACGCATTAGGACACTCATTCTTCATGCAGGACGGGAGAGACGCTGCACCCAGCCCCACAGATGACAGAGTGTGGATAGGCAGCAATCCTGCAGCTGTGCCTGTGGTGGGTGAGACAACCCCTACACCTGCCTATCTCCTTTTTGCCCTCCCGGATCCACTTGCTTTGCCAGCTGAAGACTGCCTGGTTGGCTCTGCAGGAAGCCTGGGGTCATGGAGCAGGAGACAGACTGTGGCACCACGCTGCAAATACGGGAAGTATGGACTTACTGTTGTGGAGGCTGCGAGGAGGGAGCAGTCTGGTGACTATTTGCACAGACACTGCATCCAGTCTGGCAGGCAGAAGAAGAAATGCACCCTCCTTATTGATAGGAAGCTGGAGGTTGCCAAACCAATGAAGTCTGGTATCCTGCTTCAGACAACAATGAAAACTATCTGCTAGAGGAGATGCAAGAAATGCCGCAGTAAAACAAAGCAAACTCACTCAACGTGGACATTTCTCACTGTCCTACGGATGTCTAGGTCACTAATTAACTATGTCAGCAACTAGTGACCAACATGAGACTGGAAGGATGGAGGCTTTACGCTGAACTATTCCAGTTGATGTCCTGCGTGATTCCTCTCACTTGGCTGAAAGAAAAATTAAGAAAGAATGGTACCCCCTCATCCTGTTCCTTCTGAAATATATGACAAACCCTGTATTGTTCTCAAAGGTGCAGGATCAAACCTGTCATTATCTCACACAGAGTGCAATAAATATCATGACTAAGAGTTAACAGTGCATTAAAAATTATAATCTCTAAGTCTTGTTGGCTGGTTTTACATGAGCTGAACCAGATTGTCAGCTGCCTTCTTCAACAGCAATGCAACAACTGCTCTGTATAATTTTCTGTATCCTATAGGTGAAAAATGCAGGTGAGCAATATTTTACACACACGGATAACTAACTGATTATTTTACAAAGAACTGCAAGAACAAGGCATTTAATTTTAATTTTTAATAATTTGAATGAGGAGATTAGTCAACTAGTCAGAATTGGGATGCTTGGTGAATACATTAACTAATGGGTTCTTCAAATCCCTAATTCACAAGCATTTCACAGGGGGACAATTCAGCAGCACAAGAAAGATGTACTATTCCTAGAAATCTCGTGACTCAACTAACTCCTGTCCTGTATCCACCGATGATTCAATAACATGGCAGTTATAATTGACCACAGACATACTCCTGTTAGCAAACAGGAAGAAGCTGGTGGAAACAGGCTGCGTGAGTGCCAAGGTGAGTGGTCACACCTGGTCAGGGCTCTGAGATCACTGATATGGTTAAGGTGGTCAGACCTGCAGGGGGAAAATCTGGGTTGCTTGTCACTGTGTGGTGATAAGAGAGGAAGATGCACAAGGAAGATGATAAGCTTGATGGCCACTTAACAAGGCAAAAATGAGAGATAAGGGTGCTTCATTTTTATTTCTTTAACTAGTAATTTGCTTACCTTTTCCTTCAGATTTAATACTTTGTATAGGGAAGCACTGGCTGCAGCACTTAGACATTGTAGACATTGTGTATAAGCTTCTGTAGACTTACAGCCTTTGTGTGTCAGAGTTGGAGAGAGGACTGATTGCCAGCAGGTAGCCAGCAGCCTGAGGAGAGCTTCTTGAGATTTGTGTGCATCTTCTCAACTTCCCCAATCTGCTGGAGATTTGGAAAAAAAATCAGGACTGTGCTCTATTTATGAAAGCAATCTTCCATGTGCATCTTCTCAACTTCCCCAGTCTGCTGGAGATTTGGAAAAAAATCAGGACTGTGCTCTATTTATGAAAGCAATAGTCAGATCAGGACAAAAATGCATGATCTGTGTAGTTCCTAAAGCTAGAGATACTCACAGCATATTGCTGGGGCATCAGATAAAGATTTTAACAAGTGGGTGTAAAAATGTCGTCACAGGTCTGTCTTTAGGAACCCAAGGAACTGCTCTGATTTTCAAAAGTGTTGAATCTCTGACGACTTCAGCTGCTCTCTTCTTCCTGCTCTTATTTTGTCAATGGAGTAGGGCTCAGTCTTTGTTCAGGCTTTGTGGGAGTCTACTTGCCAGAATTGGTAGTATGCATAACAAACCAGTAGGATGGGTCAGGTACTTTTCTTGTCTTTTATTTGACATTTTCGAAAATGAACAAATCTCTGTAGATACATAAGTCACTGAAATAGAAATAAATGGAAATGAAAATTTCCTGTTAAATGCCTCCTTCCTCCCTACTCCAGCCTCCTGGTTGGAGGTTCCTTCCTATCAGTCAGCTATCCACTGGTGTGTGAACACTTCCCTCCTGTCTCCTAATGGCTCCTCAAGGAGACAAGAATCAGCCCAAATTATCTAAAGAGAGGCTATGGCTTCACTGGTGAAACTCATTGGGGAAGTGATGTGTCCAACAAAGCTGATGACTGCAAGGGATGCTTTATCTTGAGCATAGTTTCAAGGGCAAAAAAGGCTTCTCCTGCCAAATTCGGTTAGTTTTCCTAGTTGAAATGTTTGTTGATGACTTGCATGCGTGAATAGGTCTTGTCGATAAGCTGTCTTCCTCAAACAGTCTCATTTACATTGGTCTTATTGCCCACTTCTGTTAACAGCCTTTTGGAGGGAGGAGAGGATGTAATGAGTGAAGAAGTGCATCTTCATTAGTTAGTTCTTTTTCCCAGCACATGAATCTAAAATGGCCCTGCTGTCTTCTTACTGTAACTTAATTGCATGGATCAGAATTTAATTCACATTAATCTTCTGTCCCTAAATGTTTGAAGTCCAGAGCTAATCCAGAGAATAATTTTATCTCCTAACAGCCTCATTTTCCCCACTGGTTCTTTCTCTTTGTACCATGAATGTTTGATCAATCTCTATTTTAGAGAGGCACGTATCCGAGCTATTCTTTGGGTAGTAAAATAGTTTCTGGCGGTCAGTGCTTGAAGACTTGGAATAAGATCATTTGTATCACAGAAAAATCAGAAAGATTGTGAGCCCATCAGGGACCTGATTAGAAGACAGTGTTGTCCTGATTCTTCCATTTTGTAATGTAGAGAGATCCAGCTATGTGAAAAGCCCAGAGCACACTGAAGCCTTGGGCAATATAACTGATTTCCTGGTGTGCTCAGGGTGATGAGTGTCCTGGAGCAGACAGCCCAGGACATGGCTTTTCTCCCTCTCTGTGCTTTGTAGAGGTGGGGGCTTCAGGGAGCTCCTTCTTTCCCACTAGAAGTATCGACTGTACGTTCAGTAAGTTCAAAAGAGGACATTAGCTTTCCGCCAGATGTGCTGGTCTGTGGGGCACATGTGGATGCATGTGGCATGACCTCTGAGCAGAGGCTGTTGTCTATGGGCCTGTGTTTGGAAGAGGGTTGTAGCAGTGCTACCAACAAGAAGCAACTGGGGACAGCTGTGTCCGTGCAATGCTCTTGGACGTACGTCCGCTTTTTCTTAAGCAACTGAGTGAGCACCCAGAAAGACAGACAGACGCTGCGCTGCCGACATTACTTCCTAACGCTGCCCTGTCTCTAATCCACAGCTGCTGTAGACTTTCCTTTCAGCATAAGGTTGCTTTGTCTGAATAAGCAACAATATTATCTAAAGAAACAATAGATTTTGAAACGGAGACAACTGGAGCAATAATACTTTGATCTCTGGCAAAGCCCAAGGGCTTGATTATTATCCAGTGGAAGGAGCTGAGATAAATGAGTTTTCATCAGGGAACTCAGAGAGTTCAGGCTGGAGGTGGGTTAAGTGAAGGGTGAGGGGGTGTGCCCTCCTCCCAGGATGATGAGGTCAGTCATCAGTGAGGCACAGAGTCCTCTCGAAGCCTGGCACTTTACAGGGCTCACACACATTTTCTAGGGGCAGGCAGGAATGTTTCTTTCCATAGACCTCTGCCATCTCCTTGGAAGCTGATCAAACCCGTTTTATTAAAAACCACCATTTGACTTCTAATGTTTTTATACTGATTAAGAACATTGACTTGGCTGTCTGAACAAGGGAACTAATTGTAGTTCAGCTGCTTCATGCCGGAAAAGCTTTGATTGGACTGAGTGGGAGTTTATGTTTAAGGTACTCTATAAAATGAATTTTGGTGATAAGCTTATGAACTGAATTTGAACCTTGCACGGGCTCCAGAGAGAAGGAATAAACAGCTTAATTTATATTCTCTACAGATACACACCAAGATGTCCCTTTAACCTTTGGTTATTTTACCTAGGGGGTCAAACTGTTTCTTAAACTGTTTGAAATTTTTTGTCCAGATTAACTGTCCATGCTGAAGATGGAGAGCTTTCAGGGTGGCTCCCAGGAGCCCTGAAGCTGACTATAATGAATGAGCTTGATGTTCTACTTGGAGGAAAAAAAGCTGAATGAGTTACAGAGCTGCCAAATAGCCCCAGTTCGTTCACACAAACTTGAGGATAATGTGCTTCTCTTGATCCCAACGTGGTATCTTTAGATTAGCTTATTTCAAGGGCATTTGTGTCTGACATCTTCCCTTCCTCATTACTTATCAGCCTGTAAGGTTATATACAGCAGTGACTTGCAATTAGAAGATGCCGGTATCTGACAGGAAACCCTGGGGACCATATAGGGTTTGTGTCCCCTTTCTGCTGAAGCTGGTGACCAAACTTGCAGGGGATCAAGTGGAAGGAAGGTCAGGTGGTCATCCTGTGAAATCCTCCAGTCCAATACATCTCGGAGCGTATACACATAGGAGTCAGTCTGAAGAGGTTGGTAACTGGTCAAGTCATCATTCATCACCAGTGGCGCTTGCAGTACAGATCCCAACACAGCCATCACAGAGAGTCTGAGGCTACCACAAACCCCAGGCATGAGGGAATCACTCATTGAGGCAGTGATGGGGTCTTTGCCTGGCAGGGATTTTCTTTAGATGGTGAGGTTGTGATCTGTCTGAACACGTCTGAATGTTTTATCAGAGGAGTCATCCAGCTGATGTGTAAATCTCATTAGCTGTAGGAAAAGAAAGACTTTTGTTTGTGTTTTCTCAAGGTGGAGGGCTGGAAGAGAGAAACCCAAGGTCTGACTCTGCGATGACCTTCTGCATACCTGTGGGCAAGTCACTCCCATCATTGTGCTGCTCCTGCAGTCTCCCCACCTCTGCTCCGAAAGGCAATTGCTGAGACCCAGCAGCACCCTGAGCTTCCGCAGCCATTCTCCCTTCCCTGCTTCAAAACAGATCCACTTCATTTATCATAATAAAGGGAGCGTTTTTTTAAACCTGACTTACAGTTCATGCCCTGTGTATGTATGTCTGCCTCTTCATCCCTCTCAGTGACTTCTGACCCTGATGCCGAGCTCCAGCTAAGTACAGCAGAAGCGTAGAGGCCTCGGTGATATCAAAGTTACATTAAATTTCCAGAAAACTGGGAGAGCAAATAATTCAAATATCACCTCTGCTGAGAGACAAGTCTTACCAGATATCAGAGGATGCCAGTGCAGAAGCAGAAGGAGGGACAGAAAGACATAAGAAACCAGGCTTTATTTGCTCATTCTGTTGCACACACTCATTTTATTTTGTGTTTTCTTTTAGTTTTCTCATAATTCCCGGCTATCTACCTTATTCAGGATTTGAAGTGTAAGTTAGTGTAACCAAAAATTCCTCCCATTAGCCCTCAGTTGCTCTCAGCAGGGTGTCCAGAGAGGACTAGAGGTCACTTGGTGTTGACTCTCCACCCCTGCCAGGGGTAAAATATAAGCAGGAAGGATGCTGAATACGCCCAGGGAACAGGTCAGCTAGGAGCTGGAGCAGGCCCATTCATCAACCAGTTTCACCATATGCTGAGGGAATGCAGCGATATACGTTTAAATCAGAGACAAATTGCAACGACTAAACTGTGGACTGGGGCCCCATTCTTTGGAGTAAAGGTCTTTTGCTTCAAAACTATCCCCACTGGCTTTGCCTGTATAGAAATAACTATGGGAAAATACATCACCGTCAGGTTCTGCGAGCCTTCTGAGGGCATTACTGCCTGTATAGAAATAACTATGGGAAAAGACATCACCATCAGGTTCTGCGAGCCTTCTGAGGGCATTATTGACTCCTTCACGTGCTCCCATTCAGGAATCACAGACTCCCTGAACACTCAGGTTCTACCTGAGTAGCTTTACTCTCAGTCTGCTCTCTTCCTCACACATTATTTTATTCATCTGCCCTGAAATAACACGGTTTAATTGGCAATCTGATTTACTAGTATCTCCCTGTGTATGGAAGGAGACCCCAAATTCTATGCACTCATTCTCAATCAATGTCAGCTTGGTATTAACTCGATGTTATTACATTATTGATTTTATTCATCCCAGGAGCTACATCCATTTATCATAGAATTTACACTTCTTGAACAACCAACACAAATCAAGAACATTTGTTAGGCTTGTGATGTAGACTAGAAAGTTTTTGGAATCTGATCTTAATTTTCCTTTACATTTGTTGAGATTTCCAGTTAATCTGAATTCCTATCTTGCCCCTTTGAACTTTCAGCCAACTATAAATAACTTTGATAAATTTCCACACTAAAAACTATATTGCAACATAGTTCTGAAAAAACCAAAAAACCAAAAAAACCCTGTAAATTACCCAGTGCCTTCTGATATATTGATATAGCTGCTTTAGGGAAATAAATGGTCGGGTGCTTTACATTACACAGTGGCCACATGTAAACAATAAAATCTACTTGTAACCTCAGTCATGCATTTGGTTCTGCTATACAGTACAACCATTTGTAGTTTTAAGTCATGTCTTAAAGGTGTCTAGCAAATTTAAAACATAGCAAAGAGTTTGTCCCTTCCCATTGCATTTTACTGGCTGACATTCCCAACAGATGATGAAATTCTGGAAGAGTTCATTGTCTGTCCCTACCTTTTTTCAGTCTTCCTCCCTGACTGGACTCTGTGATGGCTGGAGAGATACTGAAAGGATGATGTCAGAAGAGTGGGAAGTGAAAGCTGAAGGGAACTTTAGTCAGATGCTCTGAACTGTTGATTTTCTTTAAAAAAAAAAATGGTTAATGTCTACATAGCTGAAAGGCTGATTAAGCATTTAGGAGAAAGGATGTGGGACACCAGCATAGTCACAGCTCTGGCTGGTGTTAACAGAGGTACTTTTTAGAGGGCTAAGGCACATTTACTGTCTTTCTTCACCACAGAGAAACCCACCGCTGGCTGGAGGGCAAGGTGCAATTGTAAACTTGCTGCTCTGTATAGTAATTTTATCACTGCTACTGTATGTTGATCCTGTTGTTTTTGTCTGTTACTTGTCTACAGTAAAAATAAAACTTTAAGGACATACTGTTGCTTAGTAGTAAGAGGATAGAGATCAGTCAGAAACACAAAGACGGACTTTACTGAAAATAAAAGGACCAGTTCAGCTGCATTGAACTTAAAGTGCATGAGTAAGCTAGAAAAGGGAGGATTGCAAAATCTGTGTGTCCATGGCAATGCCACCCTTCAGTATTACCTAACGCTGTTAGAATTACATCATCAGAACAAACTTTCATCAGTTCATCACAGTGTGGTTATGTGACACTATTTTGAGCTCAGCATGGAAGTGATGCTTTTATGCAAATTTTTCCTCTTCCATAGTACTGAAAACCGTGTTGGAAACTTTATCCAGCCATAGTTTGCCACGAGGTGCCTTAGGAGAGAAGGGCACACCACCCAAAAACATCAAATGAAAAATTCAGGAGCTAGAGGATTTGTGTGGACTTTCTCTTTGAAGGCACCAAAGCAGGACTTTTTTGGCCATGTTGCTCAGGAGATTTTCAGGAACATATAGTACCAGTAGTTCCCACCTCAACATCCTTCTGGTTTGGGTCTCACTGTTTCACGTGGTTGTGAAAGATGGATAGCTAAGGACCTAAGTGCTTGTGAGGTGTGAAATAGAGGCATGCAGGAGGCAAGGAAGAGAAGACCAAGAACTTCCTTTGGATTTGTCTGGGTAGCCAAATGTTTTTCTTATGTTTTTCTTATGTTTTTACTACTCTGATAGCATAGCCAGCAGGCACCTGTGCCAGAAGCCTTACATGTGGGCTGTTTGCCTAGTGGCAGCTGTGTTGGCCAATGGTCATAGTGAGGTGCAATGTCTCTTCTCAGGCTGAGCAATACAGTGGGAACCCTCCTCCAGGTCAGACATGGGATCACCGAGAGGCCAGGGAAGCCACGATGCAGAGCAGGGTTGTGGCACCGGGGCAGCAGTAGGAAACGGAGTGACTGCAAAAAACATGATCGACTCTTGTCATTCCCCCCTCTCTCAGCCAGGGGCAGGGGCTGAGTGAGAAGCTGCCGTGGAGCTACAGCAAAAGGCTTGGCACTTGTGCACAGAGACCAGTCAATGCATGGGGTTTGACGAGAGTCGAGATGGTACCCCAGCCGCTGCTTCAAGGGGCACAGAGGGCTGGCAGTTTACCCCAAGTGCCAGGTGCACCCATAGGCAAGCTCTGGCCTTTGCTAGCTTCTCACACCAAGCCACGGGAAGCCCTGAGCAATGCTGCAATTCTGCAGTTGCTGGGCAAGAGCAGGCACACGACCATACAGCTACAAGATTAGCTGCTGACTTTATTCTGCCTTTACAACTGCCTTTACGTCACTCATGGGAGGACATGATGCAGCAGAGAGAGAGGAGCGGCACGAGCAAGTGGTACCTTGTCCAGCACCTGGCACGCTCATACAAGGTTAATCCACCAATGATTTGAAACAAACATGAGTAGCCAAAGCTAATTTATCAAAGCTTTGCACTGTGTGGCATGTGGCTTCGTGCTAGGCACCCTAACGCTGGCCTCTGTGCATTGTTGGATTGCAGCTCTGAGCTGTGGCTTGGCTGGGGCATTTGGATGGCTTGGTAGAGGTGCTTGGCCATACTGTGGAGGTTTCAGCATGTTCACCTTCGCTACCAGCACTGCAGCAGCGTGTGGGCTCCAGCTGCTGTGGCTACAAGTCACCAAGCCCCCCAGGCTGAGCCCCTGGGCTCTGCAGGGGTGTCTGACTTACAGCAGCTGCGATCTGCAACCTTGAACTTTGAAATATCTTTGTTTATTGCTCAGACTCCCTTGTTTTCCTTTCGCTGGCTCTGCGCAGCTTAATGCCATCGCAAGAGTCCATCTCAGCAAAGGTCACCCAAGTCAGGTTTCCACACACAGGGAACACTTTTCTCACCTTACACTAACCCTGGTGATTTGTTTTCTTTTAAATTCCTTTCCCTTAGGTTCAATGCTATCTTTAGATGTCATCCTGTTTTGACAAATGTCCCTGTAGTTCCTGATACTATCAGGGAACTGTGGCATGACAAAGACTGGCTTAAGTAACAGCTGCATAACTCTGTCAGGAATGAGTGATGTGGCCGGGGCCCTTGCTGGAAACATTCTCATTTTCAGTGATTCTTGCTCCAATGCAGCATCCGGCAGCCAGGTCATGGCCTGGCTTGCCCGAGGTTTTGTCTTTCCTATGCGCTCAACCTTGTGCAAGCACATTGTTGCTGCAGAGTTTTTGCTCACGCTTTGGGCTTCAGAGCCCAAGCGACTGGAGAGTTGGGATGTACAAAGCTGGCAGGGCAGATAAATGGGAATGGTAAATGGGAACTGAAGCCTGAAATGGTTAACCCCCAGAGACCGAGGACAAAGTGACATACCATCCCCTGAGATTTTGTGACTGGTGCATGGTTTATGTATTGTTATTCTTTAAAAAATAATTACTGCCTCTGCTTTGTGCTAATATGATGCACAACCTGGGAAATGCAAAATCTAAAGAGTTTTGTTGCCTTTTTTTATTCAAAGAGAACTTTAATTTTGTAGTGCTGAAGCAATGCAAACATTTTTTTGTTTCTTAACAGCATTTTGTATTAAACTTCTGATGCTCTGGATACAGTTGCCTGTCTCTCTGCAGGCGTGTGTTTACCAGGGTTAACTCTGCCATACCACCTTTACTCTTTTCAAATCCACAGTTTTCCTGATGGCTTCCCCTGAGCGATGCGGGTAAGAGCAGCAGACACACCTATTCTCCAGCTTCCTATCATCTGTTGCTCAGTTCTTGCCTGGGTGGGGCTGTTGTGCACCCAGCCGTTACCTGTGCAAATACAGCAAATGTCACCCTGGACAGCTGTTTAGACAGCAAGAGGAGGTGCACGGGGCAGCAGAGGGGCAGCGAGGCTGTGAGCTTCTCCTTTGGCATCTCTGGCTGTTTTAGCACCCTATGCTTAAGGGTACTCAGAAGTCTGACCATTCAACTCAATACTTCAGAGTCATCAAAAAAAATATTATTGGAAATCTGGCCTAAATTATAGACCATACAGCGACATCACCTTCAGCTAAATCATAAGATGATGTTTCGTTCCTATAATGGACTATATAAGCCTCATCTTGAAATGGTGAGCAAAATTATCCCATCATTACCCAGCTTATTTAATGCCAGTGTGCATTCAGAGGTGCAGAGCTGATCTCTTGCATCACACATGAACTTTATGTTTCTTTAATTAACTGCATCGTACTGCATGTTGGCAAGAAGCCCTAATGATACTTCATCCTTCCATCGACCCAACAGCAGAAAGTTGCAGGTATAATACTGTCAAGAGACAGGCTAGGTCTTGATTTAAGAACTACTCTAAATACCACAAAACACAAGCCATTTTAATAGTTATGTACTCAGAGTACTTATGCTGTGTGCATCAGAGTTCCCTAGTATAAACAGCTGGGACCAAAATGAGTGACATAGCTGGGTCAAATGTAGCCTTCCAAACAATTCTTTTTGATCCAAATATCTGCAAGCCTTGAGCATGGTGCAGGTTGTTGTAGGTAGGAGGTGCAAAATAAAGTTAGGTTAATTGTGTTTGCTTACAAGAACATACTTGGCTTTTTGTAAGACACAGTGAAAGTTCAGGATGTGTCATGCTTCCTCTCCAGGGACTGCTCACATGATGGTTCTCAGCTTTTTTTTCTGTCTGGCAATGCTTGGTACATGCCTGGGTCCAGCTCCTTGCTCTGTCCCCAGCCCTCCTGCTGCCTCCTTTTTGCAGCCCATCACTCACCTCCAGAAGCCCTGCTCCTCTCTCCCTTTGTGTATGCCAAGGCTGGCTCAATCCTGGGCCAGGGTCAGGAGCCCAGCCTGTCCCCAAGCCCATGTTTGCCCATGACAGCTCCCTGGGCTGGGAAGTGTGATGTTTTTTCTCACCTTGAGCCAGCACAGCTCTACCGGCAGTTACATTTTCTGATCTGAATCCAACAGGTCTGCTTCCACCCACTGCCTCCCTGCCCCTTTCCCTCACCCACGCCCCACGCTCAAGGCAATGTGCAGGGTGCAGTGTTCTGCATGTTCCCTTTTGTAGGAATCCGGGACTAGAAATTCCCCTACCACCCTTGCCCCTGGCATCTCATTAACCCCCGGTGGAGCCCCTGGACGATGCCAAGGGCATAGGAAGGGAGTCTCACCCTCCCAGAAAATCTGTAGGCAACTCCACCCTCAGCCCATCTCCTCTGCCCAGAATTTAGAGCAGCTTCCTGTGTTTGCTGTTGTTTTGGGTTTAAATATGTGCTTTGCTATCTCTCGGAGTTATCTCAAATGCAGGGGTGTGGTGAGACTGCCTAATTTAACCAAGCCTGTGACATCTGCAGGGATGAATGGCTTGTCTCCATAAAGCTGTTTTATCTTTTTCATTTAGGTTGGTTTAAAAGCTGATCATTTAAATCCTTTGTTGCCAATCTTTTGGCTTAATGAGACATAGTCTAAGTTTGCTGGCAATTGAGACAAAGGGATGTAAACCTTCTCAGAAACTGAAAAGGCCCCTGCAGAAGTTTGCACCTTTTTGAGAGCCTGTCTTTCAAAACACTGCATGAGTTGTCTTCACAGGAGGGATGTGGTTGCACACTAGGTCACGCTTTTAGGAAAGGAGAAGAAACGACAGGATGTTCTGGGTGCTCGTGTGAGGACCTAGTTCCTCCCCAAACTCTCATCCCCTGTGCCATCATTTCCCATCCCAGGGTCCTGCAAAGCCTGAAGTCCAGGCACGGTGCCTGCCAGGCCAGCAACCTCCTTCAGGCATCAAATGTGAGGAGCCTCGTGCCCAACCCACTGGAGTCCCTGGAAGAATGCCCTTGGCTTTCACAGGGTTAGGGTTTCAGCCTAACCAGCACTCTCTAGTTGAAAAGCTACAGGCCAAACACACCCACAGGATCCACAATATACATCTCTAACAATATGCTCTGATTTTAATGTGTCTGCGTATAATCTTCTCAGTGAGGGTTTTCCCATTAAACTCTTGCTCTGACATGACGAGGAATGTTTAAGACAGCAAAGTGGAAAACATCTCAGGGAGATATGAACACCTGAACAGCGACAAGGTGAGCACGTATTTTCTCCACCCTGCTGGGCCCATCACCATGGGTTTGAGCTTCCAGAGTTACCCCACAGTGACCCCAAAGGGAACACACGTGGCAAGTGTGCGGCAGCATCCTGGTCCTCATGCTTGTGCTTTCTGGTACGTTGTGATGTGCCACATGTCAGACACCAGCCCATTGGGTCTGCACGGCGCTCTCATGCAAATCATCGGCTCAGGGCCCCAGGGCTATTTTTTTTCTCCAGGACAAGGTGGATCTCCAGGTCTCCAGAAGGGGGGATCCCATTTGAGAGAGGTGCTTGCTGCCAGGGACTTAGGAAGTGCTAGGGGAGGGATGTGGTGTCTGTTGAGGACAGAAGGCAGGAGGATATTTACAGTGCTCTCATTTTTTGATAGCACAGGGCAATATGTCACTAAAAGTATGTTTTTAGTCCTCAAGAAGATGATATTTCCCTGCCTTAGTCTTTTATGTGTTTACCCATCTGTGAGACAGAGAAGTGCTATTACCTGCTTCTCATGGGGGGAGGTCACAGAGCATGTGAAAAGTGAGAAACTGAGCTTTAGGTTAATGGCATAAACATGGGTCTAATCATCCCACGTCAGTACTGGACTCCTTCTTGAGAAGAGGGAAGGAGATGAGCACCCTTTCACAAGTGCACTCAATCCAAGCCACAGGCAGCTGCACACATTTCTTTCCATCTCTGTTTTTTTTTATAAGGATATATTCAGTTCACTCCTGAGGAACAAGGATCCTGGCCGCATTATGTCAGTCCATGGCAGGCTGTTGTGTTGTGGGTCCTGTATGGGGTTCAGATCCTCTGCAAGGTGCTGTGTGAGTACCACAAGTGCTTCTGTGGGCCCACCACAAGTGCCTCTCCTTACCCACAGGATTGCCAAGTCCCTGCAGTGTTTTCCAGATGTGTGTCAAGTCTGGTCCAGAAGAACCAACTCTAAGTGGGAATAGACTTCAAGGGCCAGCTGCACAGAACAATACTGATTAATGCCTTTCTTTTCCCCAGATACAGCTTCATCCAAGATGGACTAGACACAGACCACTAGCAAAACAGACTGTCCGTTCTTCATATCTTTTTTTTTTTTTTTTTTCCCCAAAACTATTAATTTGGGATGTATTTCAACTAATGACCTCGACTGGAAAAGTACCAGATCCCATGCTCTGTATCTTGGGGGTACCCCATCTCATTAATAAGTACCTTCATTACAGAGTATTGTCTGTTTATTTTGGAAGGTTTACCTCCCCTCCCTGAAAAAACAGAGATTAATTGGGATAAATACAGGCAGGAAATCGTTTCCTTGGCAACATTAAGGATACATAAGAACAACCTCATCATTCACTTTTATTCCTTAGATACACTTTTAAAAGAAGTTTGAACTGCATTAAAAAATACATCGCCTGTTCACAGCACAGCACCCAAGTCAACAGAATTAATCAACCCTGATTTCACTTTCAGGGAGACGGGAACTAAGCCTCTTTAAAAACAGGGATGTAAGGTCTTAGATTCCAGGGAATGAAAGCTGAGTCAAAAGAGTTCATTCAGATTCAATGCTAGTTAAAAAAAAAAAAAAAAAAAAAAGCCGCTTTATGCAACATTCAGCTTTGGTGAAGTATAACTTACACTAATGAACTTCCAGCACGTCCTGTTCAGAGAGCCTTAGGTTTTGGTGAAGCCCGGGTTGGATTGTCCATAAGCAAAACCTAATCTAGTTGTGTGACAGTGCCAGAAAGGAAATCAGAAAAACTGTTTCTGAGAGGTTATTAGGGGATATGTCAAAGCTTGGTGCGATGCAATTTCTACTTCCATCACGTTGCACTAACACATCCCTCCCCTCCTTCCTGATCTGCTTGCCATTCCTGCCAGCCTCCCCACACGCCGTAAGGTGCAGGAGAGACATTTCAGCAACTTGAATGACTTCAGCTTCCATCTGGAATGGCGTGTTCAGCCTCAGAAGCCAAGGGAGAGCTCACTGGGCATGTCCTTCTCTCACCCAGGTTGGTCTGTAGGCAGCAGTGGCTGTTCCTGGGGAGCAACCCAGAGGGAATCCATTTGGGAAGCAGGATTTCAGGCTTAGCCCTGCTAGATTTCTGCCTCTAGGGCAGGCAAGATCTGCCTTTCGCCTCATTAAAGGTGAATCAGATTAGCCAGCAAAGGTCATGGCATCCTCAGGACCTGGTGTTCAGCCTACTTCCTTGTCTTGTCCTTTCGGGGATCACTGCTTCCTGGGCAAGATCCTCCATCCTATCTGTAAGATCTACTCTCTTGATCTGCCTAAACAGCATTAGATTTGTCTTGAATGACTTCTGGGGATCAATCCATAAGCACAGATACAACTCATTACCCAAAAGCTGCATTTCTATTGAACATGTTATTGGTGCTGGGGATGGAGGACTCATTGCTGATGACATCTGCAGATGGTAAGAGAGACTGTTTAAGGTCAGGTCATAGGAGGTGGGTGCAAATGAACAACATGTGCTTCAACAGCTGTCTAACACAAAGTCACAGGTCTGGGAACAGAAGTGGCAGCACATGAGAAAGTCTCCAGGGTCTCCCTCTATCTGGCTCATTGGAAAGAAGGCTGAGAAGAGGGCTGGTTACTGCTTACCATTGCCTGGACGAGGACAGATATTTGACAGCAGAATGTTCTTCGTTTGAACAGATGAACAGAAAAAACAGTGGGTGTAAGCTGAAAGTAAGCAAATTCAGATGAAAATAATATGCATTTTCTCATTGTGAGTGTAATAACCGTTGGACTTCAATGACTTCAACCAAGGTTGAAGTGGTTTCTCCCTCACAGTAGAAGTAACATTCATGGTGTTTTTCTCAAGGTGGACTTTTGATCACTTCCAGGAGGTCAAATGAGCCAGTTTATGCAGGAGATCAGAAAAGATAGTCACAGTGATACCTTTCTGGTATTAGACTCTGTCATGTGAGGAGCAGAGCACCTGGAGACAGTAGTCCAGTATCACGGCCAAGGTAGTAGGTTTAGCCTTTTGGAAGGACTGATGGGAAGAAGGGGGAATATATGGTGCTTCCACATCCTGGAAGGGCTCTGATATTTGCAGGAGAGTGCTGATACACATTTTCTTTTTCCTCAGGCCTGTCTTGAAGTGGAGACCCCCAGGAAGGAAAATGTCTTGTTTTACCAGTTCCACTGGCATAGCTCTGGTTTGTTTGGTCTTGACATCAACCTAACTCCATGCTCAGTAATATTATTGCTTCCTTGTGTCAGAGGAATGGGTTGATGGTCCCTCCTGGGATGGATTAATAGTGTCTTTCTCTGAAGTAGCTCTGTGTGGTCCAGCTGACAGTGTGCAGAGAGCACACAACAGCAGCTGGTGCTGGAGGAAGCTGGAAGAGGATGGTGGTTGCTGAGGAGGTTAGGGATTTGCAAAGAGCCCCAAAACCTGGGTCTAGTTCCCACTGATGTTGTGCCACTCTGCGCTAGCTCATAGGAAATGATGCTGTAGTTAAAGACATGCCTAGAAACTAATGTAGTCACTTCCTCATCTCCAGGGGTCTGTATAAACTCAGAAATGGTTTCTAAAGCTGGTTCGGCATTTTTCATCTACAGTATTGCTAATCTCAAACTTTAAAAAAATTCCAAAATGCTGCAATGGTGTAATGATGAAATATGACTGAAGTGTGGATGGTTTTGCTCTGTAAATGAGTATGCATTATTTGTTTCAAGATCAAAATTCAACTATTGTATCCAATTATAGAATTTCTGCTCTCTGGGGTGGGATTCTCCCATGCACAGCACTTGGTCTCAAGGATGGGCTTTCCTTATGACCTCTCTCCTTCTCAGACAAAAGCCATTTCTCATAGATATACCTTTGTTCAAGAAGGGCTCAGTCCTGCGATGCCCAAGGAACCAGGTTATGGAGACCAGATCAAATAACCACTGCACTCTTTCTGGTTTTAAGCTGCAAAAGAGGATTTCCTGAGCATAAGGGATCGGGCAGCTAAGAGAGGTAGTACAGCATCATGGCCAAACTCCTAGACCCATCTTCTGGGAAGGAACAATGGGAAGAAAAGAGAAGGACTCCCTAACGGAGGACTTTGTAGGGCCTGTGCTCGGCAAAGGTCTCCTCAATGCAGTGTGCGAGCCAGGCAGTGGGCCAGAAGCGAGAGCAGCAGAAAGCGATGGGGCATAGCCCAAACTTGCATGATCCACAGTGACAAAACACATGGGGCTTATCTTTTGGGAATGAGATCCCTAAGGGCCTGGCTGTGCCCCTGCCTGCCCCGGGTGTGTGGAAGGAGGAGGTGGTATAGATGCTCTCCTGGGCTAGGACAGAGCAGGGTTTGGCTGGAGGATCGCTAGTGCCTCTGTACTTGCCCTAGCTCTGCTCCTGCCCTGGACTAGCTCTGTGGCAAAACCCTCCCTGATTTCAGCAAGTGTTGCCTGAGCCCCTCTCCGTGCTTCTGTGCTTCCCTGCCACGTCTAGCAATTAAGCAAAAGCCCCAGACATCCCCTTGCTCATACAATGCTTTAATTATAAAGTAGTTTGCTTCTGATTGGCAATTACTCTGCCTGGGAATGGGCCTCGCAAGCGGGTGGGCCTTCGAGACCTGGCGGTCGCTTTCATCAGCCTCATCCCCTTCTCCATCTGGCTGCAGACGAATAAGGTCTCGCAGGCTTTTCCATGAAATAAAAAAATGAAGAAGTGGATGAGGCTGGCTTTCACTGTGGCTGTAGCTTTGGTTTTTTTCTTTGTTTTTTCCCTTTCCCTCTTAGTTGTTAATAGGAAATGTCTGATTCATTACCATTGCTGGGCTAATCCCATCACGCTGCAGCACCCGGCTCCTCCTGCCAGACGTGCTGTGGCAGAGAAATTAGATAGTGGTGGCACACAGACAACCTGCCGCTGACTTTGTTCTAAAGGCAGTGGGACTACCCTGGGAAACGCACTCCTCAGAAACGCAGTCCTGATCCCAGACGCTGCGGCCTGCATGAGGGGCTGCGATGGGGGTCTCTGCAACGGGGAGCAGGGGGTGGGAGCAGACAGGATCTGCTTGCTCTGAAATCCCTGAAGCTAAAGACCAGGGACAGAAATGCAAATGTGGAGAAATGTGGAAGTCTCTTCTGTATCCTGACATGGACTGCGCAGCTTTGCAAGGTGCCCTGGGGTCAGGGATGGGTATGGGAGCCTGGGCAGCATCTCTGGTCCTGCTCCTGGCCTGGGGAAAGCTGCTGCCCGCTCCTGACATCGGCTACCCCCTGTCCTGCGCTCTCCCATCCCAGGACATCCTGGCTGGTGGCACAAGCCAGTCCCAGCTCAAATATACAGTGACGGGTGGAAGTGCCGTAGTGCGGGGTTGGCTTCTGATGTGGTCAAAGGCCAGGTGCCATCAGACCCCACTGCCGCAGTGGTGTCCCTGTCCCACAGGAAGGCCAGTGACATGGGGTTGTGCAGTGTGCTCTCCCACAGCAGTTCACCCTTCAGACCCCATCCTAGCCCCTTCCCACATCAGGAAGGATGTAGAGACAGAAGTGATTTCTTTTTCCAACTAGAAACCCCACAGGATTAGATCTTAACACCATGCACTTTGGTTTTCCTTTTTCCAATCACACCAGTCACAGGTAGTTGTTCAATAGCAAATATTGTCAAAGACCAAATATTTAGTCACACAAAGATTAGGAACTGAGTACATTTTGGATTAAACTCTCTCTTTCTTCAGCAGCCCGTGTTTTTTTGAGCTATTTAACTTCAGCCACTAGAGAGCAAACTTCTTCTTTTTATCAAATGGCAGTTTATATATTTCTTTAAAAAAGAATTGTACAGTTCTTCAGGCTAAAAGCCATAAAAATTGAAAACAGCTTTTAGTTTACAGAAGGGAAAAGATGCCTGCTTGCTTGCTCTCTTTTTCTTTCTTGCTTGCTTGCTTGCTTGCTTTCTCTCTCCCTCTCTCCCTCTCCCACTCCCCCTTTCTTTCTCTCTCTCTATCTTTCTTTCTCTCTTCACAAGCTGTGTTTTAGGAAGGGAGAAGAACAGATGAGTGTGTTTTGTTGTAATGAAGGCCTCTGCTAGTGACTGCCAGAGCTCTCTTCTGTCGTGTCAGTCACCAGAGGTAATTGTCCATCCTGACATTTGGCAGGCTGTGTGAGGAGCATCTCCAAAGGAGGCCTTGGGATAGCAATAGGCACTGTGTGTGCGACTGTGCAAGAGTTAGAGAGGAGGAGATCTGCAAACCAGCAGGATTATACCTTTTAGTATTGGAGACTGCCTCTTTCTGGGGTAGTGCTGCAGCAGCTGGGCTCCTTAGATGGCATGGTTTAAATGCCCTTGAGATTTTAACACAAACAGGTTGGAAAAGTCAATTCTTTCCAGAGAGGAGCCTCCAGCCATGGGCTTTCCTTTGCCCCTTGGTCTTTCACAGCTCGGAGGTGCCCTGCTCTGATGCTCCTGTGCAGCTGTGCTGGAGGAGCAGCGGCAGGGCTGGGGGGAGGAAACCCTTTCAATGTGGTAGGTTGGGAAGAAGAGCTCATCTCGCCTGTTCTGTTGGTGAGCAAAGGTTGTACGTGTGGATACGAATAATTGTGAAGGATCTAAAAACAACAGTAAAAGGGCAATGGCATTTTACTAACTTCATTGCTTCAGGAAAAAGCCCATACATGGTGCTTCTGGGCTACAAGGACTGTGGGCTCAGGTTCTGCAGAGTCCTGTAACTGCTGTGCTACAACTGTATGTCCTTGAGAAGGTAATGGCTCATGTCAAAGCTGCCTGCAAGCTTCCTGTAAGCCAATTCTAGTAACAATAAACCCTGCAGAGGTGCTGAGGGGCACAAAGAGGCTTCCCAACATGACAGTGGTGACAGAGACAGCTCAGAGCTGGTGGGGACAGCCGGGGAGATATGTGGTTTAGCAAGAGACAAGTCCCAGGTGTGGACTGGGACTGTGCAGCGTGTCCTGGGCTTGCCAGCCCAGGTAGCAGCAGCAGCAGGGACCTGATGTTCCTTGAAAACCCCTCCAAATGGCCCAGAGCACAAGCGAAGCAAATGCTGGTTCAGTCAAGATCTGGAAACCCCCATGAGCACCTGATCAAAAGCAGCTCTTCCTGGGAAAATGAAAGGGGATTTTGTGAAATACTTTGTTGTCAGTGTTGTGTACACAGTGGGTTATCTCCCTGCCTTTCTTGGTGAACTGGTCAAGGGACCAGCTGTAGATCCATGCATGGTGCCTAATGTTCAATGAGGTGGTCCTTTATGGTGACTCCCAGGCATGGTATCAGGGCTCATGGTGTGACATGGACCTTTACAAAAGGGCACTCCAACGGGCTGTGGGTGGTATGTGATTTGACTGCTAAGGAGACAAGCCCTACTGTTTAATGTTCCATTGACGTTATGAATTGCCCCATGGGGTGATGTGGCCCACATTTAATCAGTTTAATCCATTGCACCAACCCGGGAGCTTGTGTTTTAGAGTGAAACTGCTTTATTATCTTTGTGCTGCATTAAGCACAATAAAGTGGCTATGAAATGAATTAGTTGTACCGCTACAGCATGCTGTGACAGACTCTGCAAGCCAGATGTTTTGCCAGCAAAGAGGGACCTTAGGATTCTGGACTCACAGCTGGACTGAAAGTCACGGTTGGCAAATATCAGTAGGTCAATCTGCTGCAACGTAAGTTTTTATATTTTGCTGTGCGACCACTGATCTTGAGACCAAATACAGCTTGGGCAAGTGCTCTACAAATGCAGGTAGCAGGTAATAAAATCTTTTTTCTTCTACTTTGTGAATATCAAATTGTTGGGGAGATAGGGAATGGGGTGCCACCATCTCCCTTTTTGGTGCAACATAACTACAGATATGACCTCGGAGAGCCGTGTCTTTAGAGGCTTGGATATGAATGACTTCACTGTAAGGTCACAGAGATCGCAGAGATACAAACCCTGAGAAGCAAGGATGTAAACAGGATTGTAGTGTCCCACACCACCAGGCATCCAGACCACCCCAAAGGGTTGGATATTGACCTGGCTGACCAGTGGTTAGAGCAGGGGTGACATCTCCTCTGACCCTCTACTAATGTTTGCTTCTGTCCCTTCTGAAAATAACTGATAACCCTTTGTGAAGTGTGGCTTTGGGCAAGCTCACTTCACTGGAGAAGCTCCTAGCTGGTACCTGCTTAGATGAAACACAGCCACTGGATGAAGTAAATGGCTCCCAGGGCTTGTTGGCAGCAGCTGCGTAGCTCATGCCTTTGCTCTATGCATGACAGCCCAGTCTAGTGTCAGCATAAATGCAGCCATGGGCATGTTTAAACCTCTTGTACGCTCTTACCTGCCCAGCTAGCTTTTCAAACTGTGTCAGAAGCAAAAGCTGATTATCAGTTTAAGTAGTGCTGTCTCTCCTCTTTGGCTGTAAACATTGGCCACATGCAGAAGCAAAACCAGCATCTCGAACTTTCTATAGAAGAGGCTTCTGGAGAGGGACCGTTCAGGCAACCACCACCTACTTCATTAGGGTACATTTAAATTTGCTTTCTGCAGCTTCCATGCAGGGCCAAGGACCATTGCCTCTCTCTTTTAAAAAAATATAATTACAGTCTTGGTGATTTTTATTTTGCCTCTGAAAACCTATTTTCTGCAAACATTCATGCCTCTGAAATTAGATCCCACAAACTCTGAATGGGATGGCTCTTGCACGCTTTTCCCAGACAACTTTTCTAAACCCCCTCTAAGTGATTGTTTCCAGGAATGCTCTCTGTTTTGGGTATCTGCCAGTATTTTCTGTATCCCCTTTGTGACAGAATTCATTGCTATTACCATGCTGTAGCTGCTGAGGTCCACACCCGCTGTGCATGTTGGTGCTGAACCACCCTGGCAGCTGCATTTTGTGCCTCCCATGTGTGACAACCTGTGTGCAGCGATAGGAAGGAGATGCTTGGCTGGCACCATGGGGAAGGGCCATGCTGCTAAAGCTGTGGCCAGGGAGTGCATCTTCCTGGGGAGTCTCCTGAGACTTCAGACTATGGCTTCCATACTCAAGGCCCAGAGCTGAAGCACTTCTATGTATTTCTCTTATCTTTTCTTCCCATGGAAAATTTCCTATGGAAAATCTAAATCCTATGGAAAATATTCTGCAAAACCCTAGTTTGTGCCCAGGGACCAGGATTTCATTCGTGGCTTCTGTTTACTCTAAAGAATGCTTTTCACCTTTCTTCTTTTCACCCAAGAAATGTATTGATCTTCTTAACTTTTCTCTCTGTCTCTCCCTAAAATTAGACAACTGCTTTCCTTATCTCTAACCAGCTCTGTGGTGCTATACTTTTCCATTTCTTACCTTTTAACTTTTTTTCTTCTCTGCAATTTCTTTCTGGAAAATGTGGCTTGCAGTGAATGCTTACTAATGTTGGAAAGGAAGATAGGGACAAATAAAAACTGGACTCAGTGTTACTTTCTTTAGTCTGCACGTTATGTGAATGCTTAGTTATTTGTTCGTCAGCCAAACCTGTGAATGTCTTTCAAGGCCTTACCTTTGTTTCTTAGCCCTGAATGAAGATTAGCATCTCTGGTTTGGGGAGGTGAAAGCCAACATGACACTGCCTTCTGATGTGCTCAGGTCAGTCTGGGGTCTGCAGCAGGGTGCTATGCGCGTGGGTAGTCTGATGACATTTGGTGTCATTCCCAGTTTTAGAGGGGTGAGGCTGGTGGTACCCAACCCCGAGCCTTGCTTAGCAATTTTCTTGTGCAGTATTAGGCTAAAGCTGGCAATTAATGCTGTTCTTCTTTCAGTGTGTCGGCACGCTTGTCATGCAGAGAACATTTCTGGCTTGGAGTGGTCCCAGACCTAGCCTGGAGGAAGGAGAGCGGGGGAAGGAAATAGATGCTGAGAGTGGGGGAGAGAGGCCAATCACCTCTGGCTTTTATGAAACTTATGCCCTATAAAATACTGCAATTATATTGTTTTCTAAATCCAGTGGGAACCATTGTTTTTCAGGCAATAAATATCCTCCTGCAGCGCTGGCAGCCATAATATGGCAGCTCTGACAACCTGAAAGTGAAACTCATTCCAATAACATGAAACTGATGCTAGAGACTTTCCATTAGCCAAGCTGAGAGAAACAAGCAAAAAAAGGTAAATAAATTGATTGTTTAAATTTCTTTCCCTTTTCCCTTTTAATAAATACTTTCCAAAGGATAAAGCCCAAGACCTTCACTAGAGCTATCTTTTTGATAATATTTTGATAACAGAGCCTTGAAAAATGCAGAAGGAACCACACTAATGACTGATAGACCCAATACAGTATTTTTTGTTAAGATTGATACTCAATTTTTTTTATAGTTCAGACATTTCAAGGCAAGATGATGTAGGCAATCATTCATTCTTTGAACACTGACAATATTTCCTTTTCCCATCTTTCAGCTGTTTTGGTATGGGATATACAGGATATTCTATTGATATTCCTGCAGCAGAAATTCAAGTGAATAACTAATGCATAATAATGAAAAACAGCGTGCCTAGAGTGACAGGATTAAACTGAGGACCTAATGCAGCAAAGCCTTACTCAGCTCTTAGCAGAACAGCCCTAGAGTTAGGTGCTTCTTGGCATGAATGGGAATGTCCAGAGCATTTCTCTGTAAGCTACTGTAGCTAAGCCACATGCACTACTGCACCATTATAATGAAACCATTTGGTATGGAAACATATTTATGGATCAATCTGTCATTAGTCAAATTACAAGATCTGTATGCTAAGTTTTCATATTTATGGAGAAGTGTCTTAGTGCAAAATATCATGTGTTTGGTGCAATGTTGGACCTCCAGGTAAATCAGTAGGGTCTGTGGGTACAAACAAGCCCATTAATATATGTTAGACCAGGTGAAAAATTGCAATATGAATGTAACTGACTCCCTAAGGCGACTGTGTTGACATGTAGCATTCATTGGGAAAACCCTTCTGACAGGTGCAGATCACGTGGAGAGGGCTGTGATGGAGGGATGTACAGGGCCTCCCTCCTCCTCCATATATACTATCATGCCCTGTTTGTTACACCACCTGGTTAATATATTAAAGACTTTTAATTCTTCCGGCTTGACACAGAGTTATCCTTATGTGCCAGTAAAAGACAGTGCAGTGGAGACAAGCTGCCTGTGAAGGGCAGAGGTGTCACTGCTGTGCCCCAATGCCCTGTGTTGCAAATGCAGGTGGACCTCACAAGCCCCGATGTTTTTCTGGGCTATGAGATGTACGTGCTCACAGCCCTCGGTCATCGTCACTGCAGATCCCAGCCTGGGCTCTGATGGTAAAGACAAGGGTAGACCTAAATGAATATAACCTCCTCTTTCCTAGTTCAAAGGGATGTATTTTGCTCTCCAAACCATTTTTCTCTAGCACCAACCGAGTGCTAGTGTTACCTGGGCATTTGTGAAACAGATCCATAGTTCTCACACTAAATCTTAGTTGACAAGCTGTGTATTGAAGTAGTTGATCCCAAATTAAACCTTTGGGTTTTGTTCCTCTGTGTCTTACAATTTAGAAGCCACAAATGACTTTGAGATGTGCTTAAACAAGAATAAAGTTTGCAGCAAAACCTTCCCTATTGTAAGAACCTTGCATGTACATTTGTAATTATTAGCCTATTACCAGAGATGTTCACATAGACATAGTAAAAAGATTTATTTTATTTTCCTGCCAGGCCATGTGTATGCCTTAATTGCATGCTGAAGATACTCTTAGAATCCTCTCTTTCATGTAAATATACTCTTTGGCTAGTAAATATTAATGCTGCTCTCTAGCTCCAGCTGTGAAAAGATTTTATAGTTGTGTTAGAGGTTTTGATTAGCCCCCAAAAGGTTTTGCAGCATCTACTCTATTTATCTGAAGCATACAGTACCGCTGCAAGCAACGGTTGCTACAAAGAAAATCATGCACTTTCTCTCATTGTTTTTAATTTAGTCTGTGCAAGTGTAATTATTTCTGCCTGTTTAATGCTTCAGAGTCACCCTGTATGAAATTCCAGAGGCAGGGAAGAAGCTGCCTGGTACCTTTTTAGTTCCAGTTCTCCTCAGACAGCGCTGAAGTAAAAGAAACATATGTCATGTCTTCCCACTATTCTCCCTAATTGTCACGGCAATTTACCCATGAGCTGACATGATTGCCATGGAGGAAAATGGAGCAAAACCTTGTGCAGAACTGTGGGCTCCGGGAAATCGCGGAGGCAGGTGGAAGGGGGAGCTGGGTGTCTGCTGAGCTGTGCCGTGCCATGTGGGCTCTCCCCCGTGAGATCGACTGACGAGGTCAGTGGCCTGTCTTGACCTCCCTTCATCCAGCTGGAGGAATGAAATCCTCCTCAGCTGTCCCTGACGTATCCCTTACAGCAGGGTATGTCACTGCTGCAGAGTTACCCGAGCCGCCGGTGCCAAGCGCCTGCCTGGCTGCTGAACTGGTGTCCGTGGGACTGGTGTCCACCCTACGCAGGGACCCTGGTGCTGTGCCCACACCAACACGGCTCTTGATGGTGCGAGGCACATCCTGTGGCTCCCAGTTTTTGCTATGAGAAGGTTGCCTTTAATTCCCATGTCATGAAGAGTGGTAAAACTTGGATTGCACCCCTCCTGGCTCCAGAGGGACTTTCTGGGGGAATGAGCAGCCATGGTGTGATGACCATCTCCATTGCCTCGCCCAAGTCACCAGAGCCAAAATACTGTGCTAGTGTGAGCTCCGATCTGTGTTTCCTTACTGTGAGCTCCAGTCTGTGCTTCTTCACAGACCACCTCAGAGGAAAGAGTTTCTGGGCTGGGGCAAGCCCAGTTAACCTTGTAGTGATGATATGCCTTTTGCCCTGCAATTTGACTTTAAAACCTGAAATAAATATGCCTAGCAGGCATCGACTTCTGAGCTGGGAAGCTGGGCACTCTCCTCTGTCGATGCAACATGTGGGACCATCAGCAGTGTCTGTTCCACAGGGAGTTCAACCCAGGTCAGGCGAGGTGCGCTCTTAACCACCGGCTCCTGCTGAGACTGCTGGTGAGGGCTTGCGTCCGTGAGAAACTCAGACCATCACACCCCGGCACATAGGCTGCTTGGAGCTAACAACTCTCGTTTACTGGTGACTAGGTCTGGATTTGAGCCAGTTGTCTGGAGCTGAATTGCCAGTCCCCAGTGTCTGGTAGTTCCCTTTAACCTGCTGGATGTTAACATTCACCCTCCAGGCTTTTGGGGGGTACTTCTAAAAACTCGTTGGCTAAGCTCTGTTAATAAGTCAGTTCTCGCGTGGTGGTCACCGGCATCTCTAATCTTCATGTCTGCTTTACATAAACCTTAAATATAAAACCACAGTAGTTTTGCATGCTGACGAATAAGTCTTTTTTGTATTACACAGAAATTACCATGTTTTCAGCTGATCTTTTAAGTGGTTCCTAATAAAATTATTAGGCGACTGGAAAATCTTCAATAACATTTTTAAATACAATCCAGCTTCACAGTAATAAACTCAGCTTTTAACAACACTAGTTTATAACAATTCCAACAGCAAGAACTAATTTTCCCTTTGGTAATGAGGCCTATTAGAAGGATTGTTCACACAGAGCTGACCTGGATTCAAGAGTCTTTTTTTTTTTTTTTTTTTTTGCCATTTTCAAGGCACACTGTGTTTAGCATGTAAACGTACAGCTTTCCCTCTTGTCCTTGCCTCTACTTGTCTCTTTAAAAATTGTTTGAAGGTTGCTAAATGGAAAGCACAGAAGTAAAATACAGCGATGTTCTATGCAAATAGCAGGTTTCTTCGTTATTCTGATGCAGCTAATTGCTGAACCCTGCTACGCTGCATACTTTCACAATGGGAACATTTATCCAGTTCCCACTGGGGTTTGTTACGGTAAGAATACCCTATTTCAGCTTTTCATATGGGCAAAGGACTCAATTATTTGAATATGTTGACAGCATTTATCATTCCATGTGCCTGCTGGCCGTAGGATGAAGAGCTGGAAGATGTTTTCTCCTGAAAGCTATGGTGAAACTCTGATTCCTTAGCAGATCAAACACAGGCTCTCCGCCTGTCACTGCTCATGGCTCATGAGTGAGGCAAACCTGGCTGGGGGCTGGAGGACCAGGCTGATGCTCCTGGTCCAGGGTTGCATCTCCCTGACTCCAGAGCAGCTCTGTTCACCCGTCCTTCACTGACCACCCAGCACCTTGCAGGGATGAGCCCTGGTGTACCTACTTTCTGCTGAAAGGGCCATCTCAGCTAGGAGAAGCTAGGTTTGGTCCTGTTGCCCTCTTGTGGCTGCCCAAAAGAGGCTACAACACTGCAGCCGGAAAGAGGTTGCAGCACTCACCAGCTGACATTTGCAGTAGTACCTGCCCATTCAAGCTGCCATAACTTTCCTATAACTTAAAAACACCGTGCTGTTCAGCCCCTAGGTGCGGCTGTGTAAGATAAGGTGGAGCACCAGTCAGGAGATGGTGTCATTTCTGAAAGGGACACGAGGGTGCCACTGCTGTGATAGCAGGAGACCAGGCACAAAGGCGTCTCTGGCCAAGCCTTCCTTCCCTCCTCCTCCCTCACCCTCAGGGTTGCCTCCTGCCTATTTTTCAGCTGCATGGGAATGGGAAAAAAGGGTCTGGGAGCATGCCCCAGGGCTCTCACATTCAAGTGTGAGCATTAAAAAGGCCCTGGTAGCCCTGGCAGGACAGCCTTTCCTTACTGTCTGACCTGGAGCCCATGCATTAACAACAAGGCATATAGGGGTGGTGCTTCTGTCCCTGTAGGACATGATGTGCACAAGATGAGGGGATCATTGTTGAAGGGTTTCACTGAAAACCAAGGGTTAGAATAAAAGAAAAGAGAACTGGGAGAAAAGACAGCAGGAAAAAAAAAAAAAAAAAAAGACGACTGTAACCCTCCAAAATCCTTAACATCTTTCCATCCACGCATGTGGATGTCTTGGGTTCAACCACAGCTGAGCTGCTTTCTCGCTGCTCCTTCTCCCACCAGGCCAGCAGTGTGTGAGGCAGCCTGTGCACCTCGCTGGTCCTTCTGCTGGTGTGTACACCTACAAATAGCTTGAAAAGTTACGCAGAGATTCTTAAAATGAATAAAATAAGATAAAATCAGCAATAAAAATCAAAGTAGGCTTGCATGCAAGTTAAGTCTTCTGATAAGGAGAGGTAATGTCATTTAGTTTTGGCCAAACAGGGCAATAAAAGCCAAGATGTTTAATGAAACTCTACCTGGTGTCTATTGGCCTGGGCAGAATATTTTCACTCAGAATAGCCTGCACTTTATGGAAGGACTTGGCAAACAGTCAGAGCCAGGACTATAATATTTGTAAAATAGCTGTTGCTTTCGGTGTGATTTTCCCCACAGATAATCATGCAAGAATAGAAAAGGAAGATTCAGTAACAGTGTTGTATCACGTAAAGGCCACCCTGGGAAGCCATCTGAAGTTTCAATGTTTTAAAATGAATACTGAATTCAGTCATCTTTGATAAAGCACGTGGTTCCTTCTTCTGCTCCCAGGCGCAGATGTGCGTGCACACCGAAGGGCTGCTGAAGGAGAGCAGAACAAACACCATTTGCAATTCAAGTGCCTTTAGACCCCAGGTGACACTGTCTTGTAACCACTTACCTGCTATTCTGTAGCCTTGATTAAGGATGAAAATTACCCATCCAGTCTCAATGTTTGCTGGTGACTACCAAAGACCTGACTCCAATCTCTTGCTAATGCCAACGCCAGCCCTCCTCAAGGCAGCAGAGGCACAGATTGACATCAAACCAGTGAAACGAGACCAAATCCAGCTGGATTGGAAAAGGGGCTACTGGAGTGGGCCATTACATACTCCCAGTCTCTCTTGCTAAAATAAGGCATTCAAATCTTGGGGTTTTGCTTCTAAAATCATCACCAGACGGGGCCAAGAAAAACTTCCCTCCAGGACCAGCCATGGTTGCATTTGTTGTATGTGAAACATTGGCTGCTAGCAGGGACAGATGTGATGCATGGGAGTTGCTAGGCTGAGCTTTGCATGCAGCAGATTCAGGATTTCCAGCCTTTTGGGCAGGTTTGCTTCTTTTGCAGGACAGAGCTGGATCTTCTGAGCCTCCCAGGCTTGTCCCTGGGCTCTGCTCCAGCCTGGGCTCACCTCACGGGGCTCGTGTGCTGCCTGCCTCATGCTTTCCAGGCTCTCGGTCCTCTTCTTTTCAACCAGGCATTTCATTTTCAGGGGAAAAACAACTGGTGTTTTCCACAGTGGTGGTTAGTGCCTGTGTGTGATTTAGTAGCATCCTTTTGAATATGAGCTCGGTGTGACACACATAGCATTTAAGGAGGATTCATGGGCCACCATGGACCAAAAGATGAGGAATTCAAAGTTGGCATTAATGTTTTATAAACCCTGCTCTTAGCATAGTGGCTGTGTCTTTGGATTTGTAAAGCCCCTAACACAACGGGGCCCTGTTACTCTCTGTGACATTTTTCCTTGTTCCGGACTGTTGCTTTCTCAGTATTACACCTAAATAACTCCTGAAAATGTAAATATATAAGAAAAAAGTGACTTTTCTTCTGGTCTTCATCAGTGTGGGGAGCCTTTCAGTAGTGCCTGGTATCCTCCTTGGGTAGGGTTTGGTGGGAGTTCTGCTGGCTTCACAAGAGGCAGAGAGGCTCTTTGGTCAGCCCCAAAGTCCATCCTTTCCATGCTGGACAGGAACTGAGGGGTCCCCATTTGATGATGGGGAGGACCTGTCCTCCCTGGCAGACTCCAGCAGCCACTGGTGCTCTGTGTACACAGGGAGGGAAGAGGGTGCTTGGCCACCAACAGCTCTTGTGCCTTCTTCATGCTCCTGACGTGTTGGAAACAGGAAAGGCATCTCATCTCCCTCTCCCTCATCTCCAGACGTGCTTTTCTGCTTCATCTTCTGAGGTGAAGTGCTTGTGAGGTGTGCAGGGCGGCGACCCCAGGCTTGCCCTTGGGTGAGTGCGACAGATGGATTTTTGCAAACCCCCCTGGTAGCCCAACCAACCTGCTGGTAGCCCAGGCTGGTACTAATCCACACCAAATGTTGTGTGTGAGGCACAGATATATTTTAGGGTGCCTTTGGAGCTCTGGGCCAGCGAAGCTCTTCATTTTGCACACATTGCATGCTCATCCTTCTGGTCCTGCTGCACAGCCAGCCTGTGCCCCTGAGCTCCATCCCTAGGGTGGTAAGAAGTGTGCCTGGAAGGGGCACAGCCCTGCCTGGGGGAGATCTCAGCATGCCTTGCCTGGTTGTCGCTGGGGGATCCCCGCTGTGGTCTGTTTTGGCAGCCCTCTGATTTTGTGTTGTAAGAGGGCTGGGGGTTTAAGAGGGAAGGTTAACTTAAGCTGTACACTCACTTTGGCTGGGTCACTTTAGAATATTAATACGAGTGTTAAAATCAGAATATTAATATTGTCAGCTGTGCAAGTGTGCTGCTTGTAATTGATGATGAATACACCGAAATGCAGCGCTGTTTCAGTGCCATGGCAGAGCCGTTTTCTACTGCAAATAATCCATTTTCTGGCTGCATGACCTCGATGTGGAGTGGGCAGCTTTCCTGGCTGGGGCCATGCTCTGTCCTTCCTGCCCATGAAAGGCACATGAGCGCTGGAAATCCCAGAGTTGTTTGTTTGCATTTCGTAGCCCCAGTAAGCTTTCAAATCAAACAACAGCTTGTTTTATTTTTTTTTTTTTTTTAAGAAGAAAGAGAGTGTTTTGGTTAATGTGGGCATGAATAATACCTTTTTCACAGTCATATTTGCTTCCTCTGTTTAATTTCTTTGCGATGACTAATTGTTTTAAGAGCTGCATTCCCAGAGCAAAACAAACAAACAAACCAACAGCCCCCCCTGTGTTACGCTCCTCAAAGCTTAAACCAGCCCAAATAAGGACTAAATATATTTTACCCTTTGTAACTATAAGTTTTCTCCTCCACCAGACTTTATGCTTGAAACAGATAAGGTTTTCTTTGCATAAGCAATTATGGAGCTATCTCTTTTTGGACAGATCTGAATTAACCGTCATCCTAAGCCAAGATCAGAGACATAGGTAGTGAGGCTGAATGCACGTTCAGCAAAGGAGAGATTTCAGTTCAAGGAGCTGTTTATGAATTCAGACTTTAATTTAATAAAAATTCTCTTGGGATCCAGCACTCTTCAGGGAAAATGTGTTCAAGTAATTTTGTCTGTCTACAAGTTTCCTTTCCCTTTGGCATTACTATAAGGCAAAGCAGGATAACAAAACAGACTTTATTAAATTAGAGAGAAAAATTCTCTTGGGATCCAGCACTCTTCAGGGAAAATGTGTTCAAGTAATTTTGTCTGTCTACAAGTTTCCTTTCCCTTTGGCATTACTATAAGGCAAAGCAGGATAACAAAAATATTTTGTTTTATAAGGCTGTATAAGCTGTCCCATAGGTGTCTGCTTTGGTAGCAGGATGTGTATCCATTATTTATGATGCAAAGGGCTGTCTCCATGAAGGATAACATAACTCACTTTTTCCACCCAAAAATGGGCTATCCAGCTGTCAGTGAAGGGAGGCAGGTGTCTAGAGAGGATCCAAACCACCAGCTCAGGCCCCTCACTTCTGTAACAGCCATCCTGAAGTACCTTGCAGAGGGGCCAGAGACAGTGAGACACACGGATTTTATACAGCCAGACTTAGGGGAGATGAATCCTGCCATGATAATGAAACTACTTCCATGTTAACCACGTTGCTATTTGGGAATAAAACCTTCAGTTTCCTGGGACGTTTATGCACTAGGAAGCAACAGGATTAAGGGGTTTGCGGTCCAGTTAAATAATCCACATTGTTCTCTTTGTTTTATCCCATTTCCCCTCTGGTTTCTTTTTGCAAGCCAGGGACAGCCATTTCCCCAGTGCTTTCAGTGGGCAAGAATGCTGATGCTGAACCTCATCCGCCTGCTGCAAGCCCATTGATAGTCACACAGTGACTCCAGAGCCATGCTCCTGAGGATGGTGAGACTAAAACAAGCAGACACTTCTCCCAGGCTTGTTTCTGCAGTGGACCATCTAGGGACCAGTTTTGGGTTCTGACATGTGAGACCCAATACTGCTGCTTTACTGCCACATGTGTCACAAGCTAAAAAAAATAAAATGCAGAAGGCACCATTGTGAAGAGCTTTGGTTTGTGCTGTTGGGTTGTACTCTCTTACTGGAGGGGACCTGGGTGTCCCTTCTTTGTGCCCCTTGGGAGGATTTCAACTTCCTCAAATAAAAAAAGTATTTTGCAGTGGTGCTGCAAGGTGATCTGCATGATTGTTGGGGTGAGTTAACTAATGTGAATATTACTGAAAAATCACAGGCAGTAGGTTATCATCTACTTTCTGAAATGGGTGATGTGAGTTCTGTATTCATGTACCATGGACTTCAGTGTTTTCCCATTGAAGAACCCAGTTACCCTTCTAGTTAACTGAAGCCCTTTAGTGGCCATTTGGAGAGGAACCAGGGATCTCTTTTACCATCCTCTGAGTAGCTGGAGAATGACCAGAAGAAGGCAAGTTGGACGGAGACTGTTGAGGGTTGGTCAGCCTCACACAGCAGCTTCCCACGTGTTTTAACATCTAAAAGTAAGGAGTGAGGGTCCTTTGCCAAAGCATGGAGAAGTCATATGGTAGAAAAAAAGTCTCTAGGTGTAAGTCTTCCAGGTATAAGAGCACCATGTCCCTAGTCAGAAGCTGTATGTCAGCTAGGTGCTCAGCTGGTTTTATGTTAGATGTGAATCATCATAACTTCCCATAAACTAGTGTGCAACTGCAAGAGCATGAAGCTCGCTTCATACTTTGTGGGAGATTGTGGTAGGTTTAATTAATCGTCCTTAATTGCTTGATGAGCAGAACTATGACGATAATGTCAGTTATTTTTTGTTACGTAGCATTAAATACAGAAAGTTAAAATATAAGAGAAGTAAAAATATTGGACAAACCCAGAGCTGGGCAAAGCTAAAAAAGCTCTTTAATGTGGTGGAGGGAAGTTTATGCTTGCACAGAAAGCCTGCTGTGCCTGTCTTCTTCAAGACCTCTTTCCATGCTGGGGACGAGAGTGGCTCTACACTTGCCTGATGCATGCTGTTAGCCGAGTTTATGTGTCTTCCTCTTTTTTGAGGGCATTTATTCTCCAATGGCATGCACAAGCTATAGGAACCTTTTCTTTTGATTCTCTTTATGAAGAATATGTCCAAAGCTGCAGCAGTGCCAGAGGCAGGGAGGTCATAGGATGACTTGTAGGTCATAGGATGGTCATGAGAAAGCTGTGATAATCTCCTTACAACCCAACCAGAACATTTTACTGCTTCAGGGGCTTGGCTCTGCAAACGTGAACTTTGTCTTTTCCTTTCCAAGACACTCACTTGTCCCCTGGCTAGGATTCAGGGGAATCCTGAAAATTCCTACACATAAAAAATGTTGCTGTCTCCAGAGAGAATGAGTCTCTTGGTTTTCAGCAGGGAAGCAAACAAGAAGGCAAGAGTTCCCAGGGCTTCTCAGGCCAGAGCCATGGTGAGGAGCTGGCTCTGCTCTAGCCATGGCAGAGGAAGGGTACAAGGCAGGCAGAAAAACCCCCAGGACAGCATGGAACGCTGAAAATCAGGCTGCATGATGCCTGTCACTGTCATAGCACTGCGTGAAAGCAGGAGACCGCTGCACGTGCAGCAGCTGTTTCTCAGGGATATTAATCTGTTTCCAGCATCCACGGGATGCACTATCCCTGTATCTCAATAAAGTTGTTTTCAGGTTAAAGAACTGTAAACTGGCAGGTGATTTTTGATAAAAAATGATGAACAAGTAAGTCTAACATGATAGACCACATATCAGCCTGCAACAGATATTCAGTGTAGGCAAGCCTTAGGTCAAAGATAGTATTTCTGTGAGTAGAGAAGCATCGCAACTAGCCAAGCACTGGTGATGACAGAAGCTGAAGTTTTCACTTATGGAAATCTTCAGAGATATTAAATGGGGAGCCTGAAAAAAATCCATAGGAAAATCTACAGATCTATGAATATTGTTATCCGTGAACTTTAATTACACTGACATTTAAAATGAACAGAAGTGGCACTTTAATTGCACTGCAGCCACGCTTCTATTGCATACATTTAAATACATTAGGAAGTGGTTAGAGCCATAATGTACTGTATGGGACCAGTTCAGGCAGTTAGACATTAAAAATGTGGAAATAAAGGAGATTTCAGAGCTGCACCTCAGCTAGGGAATACTGTCTTAGTACTTCTTTCTCAGTATCACAGACAAGCAAAAAGAAGTCTTCTCACAGCTTTTTTAAAGTTCTCCAAGGTGCTCCAGGGCACCGGATCCTGAAGGCTGCTTGGATGAAATTGCTTGTGGGTTTTAGATAGATGGCCTTCTCTGCAATACTATCTACAAAATAGACAGGGTTGACATGCACAACTTTGGACAACTCTGCATGATTGTGGATGTTGGTGTAGGAAGGGTCTCACACCAGTCTGAAGGGTCACAGCCATCTGAGACAGCCATCCTTGGAGCTAATGGGCTGGATGAGATGAGTGGCACTTTGGATCCAGTGAGGGTCTGACGTTGACTATCTGCTAGGCTATGGTAGAAACCAGACTCCTGCTGCACTTTCATTTTTGTGGAGAATGCTGCCATATGGGGTCTGATATTGCACCTCTTCCCTGCAATCTTTCTTCTGTTCGTGGACAGTTGTTAGCAAAGAATTAAAAAAAGAGTTCTGCTCTTTGATGAACCCTTAGAAGATATGTTCTGTTAGTGGTTTCTTTCTGCTGCTCCAGCAGCCTGTGTTAAAGCTTCAGCAATAGGATCATTCCAAATCTTCTTGGTTCAGGCACTGAAGAACTTCATTCACTTCTTCAGTTGTCACCTGCCTCCAGTTGGCAAGTGACTCCATCTCAGGGGTCTCTACTCAACTGTGCAATATTAATGATCTCAGAACACAGCTCCCAGCCTCATCTCTGCTGCTGTAAAGCCATACTAGTCTTTAATTCATACAGGTTATTTGTGATCAGATATACTGTCAAGCTGGACTACATAAGAAGACTTCGTCGTTTAAAACTTTCAGAAATGGAAACCACCAGTTTGTGCAGTTTCTGTACTTACAGGCTAAGACTTTGAAATTTTGAAATGGTCCTCTGGGGACCACAGCATTTTATTCCTTGTCCCACACATCTATCTGGTGCCTTGAACACACAAATCTGAATTCTGCCATCACGTTTGATCAGACCACAAACGTTTCCACTCCTCTCATGGAGTAAGCAATTGCATTGACACTGCAGATCATAGGCACTGACACGTATGTGATAGCATATGATATCTTACAGGTGGAAAGGTATCTGAAAGAAGTGCATTGTCAGCCCTTTAAAACATTGAATTGTCAATTTAATCTTCACTTGGCAAATATTTATGTAGGAGACATTCTGACTCTTTTAAAGATCCCTTCCTTGGATGTTTTTTCTGCTTCATGATTCACTGCTTACTTATACAAGGGTTGTTGTTACGCCCTGCTGCTGGATTGCTTCAAGATCCCTTTTCAATGGGTTAAGTCTGAGTGTCCCAATTTCCAGAACACACTTCCTCATCCCACAGGTGTGAGCTGCATTCTTTATTTCCAAATATGATTGTGATTTGCATTTTGGCATATTAAAATTCATGCTTCTCAGATTAATCCAGTTTACAAAATGAACTAGATCTCTTTGTATAGCTGACCTGTCATTATGTAGTATGTCACTGTTTGTACCACCTGTAAATGTTACTGGTCATGCCTTTAGATTTTCTTCTAGGTTAGAATACTAATAACTATTCTACGCTATAAAGAGATGCATGATGATGCCATAACTCTGTTCTGTGTTCCCACTAATGATTTGGATGATGGACTAGAATATGTATGCTTGTGCAGCTGATATGAACCTGTGAGGGACTGCTAATGTGCTGAAAGAAAGGACTGGAAATTTAAAGTGGTCTTCCCAAGTGGGAGGCATGGGCTGAAAATAGAGGGTCAGTTTCAACAAGGAAAAGTGCAAGGCAGCACACTTGGGTAGAAATAGCCATCTACAGAAATATCTAATGGCAAATACTTGTTTTTCACCAAATTTGCATAAAAAAGTGGAGTTTTTAATGGATTGGAGGTTCAACATGAGTCAACTGTCTATATGATGAAAAAAAGAGATAAGTGTTACAGTGGGAAATATAGACAACTGTTTAGCCTGCAACATAAATGAAATATTCCTCCTGCTCTGGTCAGCACTGGAAGGGCCTCTCCTGCAGATCTAAGCTCAGTTTTGGATGCTGCACTTCAAAGAAAATGTGAATCAGCTGGAGGAAAATGCAGGGCAGAACACCACCACTGACAGATCTCAAAAACACGCGCTTCACAGAAGGACTAAATTAACTGGGTCAGCAGAGTGTAAAGAACGAAGGACTGACAACAGCCTTCAAACTGTTAAAAGTATCTCTAAGGAGAAAGAGGACAACCTCTTTGCCATGTCCACAGGATAAGAAGTACAGAGCTTAAATTGCAGCTACTGGCAGTTTTAAAATAGAGGTTAAACAAGCACCTGTGGGGCTGGTAAATGTGTCATTGACTCTTTGGGACGAGGGTGATTTGGATGACCTCTCAAGTTCCTTCTTGTCTTCTTTCGCTGTAGCACAACTATTGACATACAGTTCTATTGTTGAGCTACTTTGCTGTATTTGCTATAAAACCGAGTTTTGGAATCACAGAGAAGCTTTGCTAAATGCCTTTAGAATTTGAATTCTGGCTTTAAATTTACTGTTGATTTGCAAATCCAGCGGTACGTTGAATGTGTGCTACACTGACTTATATTCGTGTTGACTCTACACTGAGTGCCATGGTTGGGTAAAAATACAGTAAGTTCCTTTGGTTTTGATACCACTGTTTTGGAGCACTGCCAGTGCATTTAGATACATAAATCTCATTTTTCTCATGCTCTAGCATTGACCTTTAACTTCTATTGAGCAAGGTGCTAATATATGCCTGTGCCTCTAAACACCTTGAGTAAAACCAGTACTTCCTGAACGGCTTGGTGTTAGGTCTTTTTTTTTTTTTTTTTCTTTTGACTTGATTTAATCTGACATATTTTAAGGGCGAACTCCCTGATGTGTGGATTTCACGAGACAGAGGTCAAGTTTGCTTCTCTTTGACACCTGCGAGTGTGCTTCTTTCTCAAAGCAGCAATCACAACTGACTTGCTCCTGGTACATTATTCTGCGGCTTTTGAAATCCAGAGTATAGATATGCATAACTGGAGGCAGCCAGGCAGACCGGGAAAGTGGGATACCCCTGAGAGTTTCAGACCTGAATGGCTTCTTGGGCTTTCTAGAGCAGCTGGTTCCCAAAGGACTCACTTGCTCTGCAAATGCCTGGCTCAGGAAGCACTAAAGCTGTATTGCTTTAGCCCCTGGTGCCCACCAAACATGACTTGGAGTCTCTGCTCCCACGACGTTGTTTGCCCACACAGAAGCTGGATGGTGGCCTGGAGTTTGCTGCTGTACCGGCTGTGCTTGACCAGAGGTGCAATGACATGAAGGATCAGGTGGGATGGGAGCATCTTGGGAGCCCCTGGATCAGTTTCTTACTTATTTGCTCCCCTGCGATGCTTGCCAGCGCCTCAGGAGTGAGCTGTTTCAGGCGTGCCTGTTAAGTTGTCAGTGACTGACACTTATTGCCGGCATCCAGGGATTCCCTGTCATTCAAGAACTACTGGGACCTGTCTAAAAATCGTACTTTTCACATGCACCTTCCCATCCAATCTTTCCTTCAGCTGGTATTGTCTAATGTGATCAAAGCCTTTACTCATCACATACTCCCTCTCCACTTTGTCACCGGTGGGGTCTGATGAATCGCCCTTGTTATTATTCTGAGCCTGCAGGTCACCCAGACACAACACAGCGCCAGCACAACGGTGACAACTGAATTATAACAACTCCTCAGCTTCCTTTGCAGCACAGATACAATATTTATGGCACTATTAATGCACAGCGCTGTCAGGATTTTTGAAACGAGAGTAACTCACCTGTCCCTGTCACGCATGCATGTCCTTCGTGTTTCAGAAGTGTCAGGAGAATCTTTATCAGTTTTTCTCTCTTAATAGTCTTCTGCCATGAAGCCCAAGTCAAAAATGGCAGGTTCCACCACAGGAAAGCCTGATGGATCTTTCTGCAGAGACAGACAGGATAAAACTTTCAGCTGTGCTGCTTAAGCAAGTGACTTAGCCTTCAGGCCACAGGGATGTATAAGTACTTTCCTTCCTTTATCTCCTGATTTTAAGCAGAATTTAAGCTCCTGGATATCTTAATGGATTTGTCCCATAACCTTACAGGGCACCTGATACTTGACAAAACCCATACGTGATGCAAAATTCACTCTGATGAATCAGAGGGACCAAATGATTGTGAGAGCTTTGTGCCAGGTTGGATGTCAGCTGTGTCCCCAGGGCCAGCCGTGGAGCTGGCATCAACGCTGCAGTTGTGTGCTCTGGCTACATGAGCAGAAATATGACTGATTGCCCTTGACCGTGAGTGATCTGGAGTGCATCTGTAGTGCCAGGGGATGGGAAAACACACACACTTGGCATGAATGGATATAGCAGCTCAGCTTTAAGCTCTTGCCACTTTTTAAATAGGACACAGACCTCGTTAACACATAAATCCTTTACAGTTATAAACATATGTGCAAGTTTCTCCTGTGGCCACTGAAGATAAGCCAGCAAAAAGATTTTATTTTGCTAGTGTCACTTAAACTGCTTCAGAGAGCATAATAACTTCTAGCAGGGGAAGCAACCCCTGTGGGACATGCTGAATGCCCCAGAGCCAGTCCCTTTGGAGTCCTTCTGTAGCTAGATGAGATCTGGTTGATGTAGCTGATGGAGCCTCCACTGTAACTCACCTCACCCTAAAGTGAAAACTAAAACAGAGCACAGGATTCAGAGTTTAGAAGAGCCTGCTCTCCAGCAGCTAGGAAGGAACCAGACTCCCATGGTTACATCGACACTGCTGCTGTTGAAGTTAGGTGAGATGCACCTTTGCTTCTCCTTAGCCCTGGCCTCATCTAGCAAATACTGCTGGTGATTGAAGAGGTCCTTTCTCAAACTTGTTTGCTGCTCTTCTCCAGGTACGATGGTCCCACAGCAGAGCCAGCACGGCCAGCTTATGGACACAAGAGCGTTCCAGTCAGGCCAAATCATTGCCCTGGCAATGGGACTGTTATTCTAGGCTACTTCTTGCAGTTTGCTTAGCTACCATCACACCTGGTTTTAAACAAAGGCAGCTGACGTTGCCTGAAGTTGATGAGGGACCGTAGCCATGAACTCTTCTGCAGCAATACAGATGGAGCCCTACATTGCACCTGGCTGTGGTGATGAGGACTTGTACCTACAGCCAAAGGCTCTCATAGTAACTTTGGGAAAAAAATACACTTGACTACCTCCTAGCATCATTTCTTTTCCAGCAGAAGTTCTGGTGACCAGTCACCTGCCTGTGGACTTTAAAGTCATTTAGTCTAAAGTCATTTAGGTACTTCTGAATTGCTCTTCCTTAACCTTCTCCTGAGGGTTCATATACAAATCTGGGAAATGGCCAGGAGAAAAGCTGCTCAGCCAATGTACAACTAGCCTCCCTCCTAATTTGACACAAGAACTTGCTTTTATTTTTCTGCTTGAAAGGCTGTTTATTAAATTTCTCTCGTATCTTTGCACTGACCTGAACAACAACCAACCTCTATTATAGTCACTAAACAACTCTGGTCTCAGAGAGACCTACGTGCCAGTGGTGATGGACATTTCATGGCACAGCCTTTCACTATGCTCCCCAGCCCATCTCTTTTAAAATTACAAACCTGCATTTAGGAAAAGGAAATTTACTGTGGCTTTTCTGTGCAGATGGTGACAAGTGTGAGTTAGCATTTGTAAGCTTATAAGCACATATGGTTTTGTACATATCAATTAAGGCAGTTGGCTAATGACTCTAATATCATTACTGATTCATCTGTATTCCTTCAAATAGGCATTTATGCTCAGCCTGCTGGTTTTCATACGTATGGACTGGATTGTGCAATTCTCCCTGTCACCATTTGTAGTCAATAACATTTCCTTGGCATCAGAGGGTTTAAAAGGGTACATTTCAGAACTGTGTGGGCAAGTCGTTTGGCCCATGCCTAATGTATAAGGCATGCACATAAAATATTTGTGCGTGTGTGGTTTCTTTTTAAAGGCTCTGCTAGTCATGCCGTGGGCTGAGTGACAACAGCACTATGTCTGTGCACATGGGACATACATGCAGACTCATGCATGCCCTCATCCTGCTGTTTGCCCCTACCAGCCTTACCTCACAGCCCTGACTGGGCTCACCACCGTACCTCCACCACTGCAGCCCCAGAAAAGCTAATCTTTTCACCCCAACCCCTTTCTCCTCCATGCAGATACAACAGACCCCCAAAAAAAGAGCTCAGATACTCACCACCACCTCTCTGGTTCTCTGTGGCTTGCCTCCAGCACTGTTCCTGCCTCACCTGCCTCCCTGCCCATGCACAGCTCTGGGCGTGCACTACTCCTCATCCCTTTTCAGTTCCCAGCTGCTGTCTGCAGCAGGCTTCTCCTGTGTCCAGCCAGGAGACCTGCATCATCCAGAGACAGCCCAGAGAGCTGGCAAGCAAGGCATGGTTTGGTTACCCCACGATCGGAGATTTTAGCTGCGCCTTCCCCTGGAGGGCAGCTGTTCTTCAGCCTCCCCCTATACTCTTTGCATATGGGTAGATTTACCAGCACTCCTGGGATGGATGTACAGTCAGATCCTTTCACTGCTGGGGAAGTTCAGCTCAGAAGATCGGGAAGAAAGTGTTCATATGTTGGGCAAATCATTGCAAATGGAAGCTACATGCTTAAATCAATTTGATTGTCAATAGCAGTTAACAACCACGAGCCTTTGAAAACCACCAGCTCCTTGAAATAAGTATCTTGATCCATTCCAAGGTATCCAATTCTCTGTTTGGGCTTTGGGAGGTGTTCCGGATCAAAACAATTAATGTGAGCTGAAGCTGTTGGGAGGCTTTAGGAATAGGATTGCTTTTTCAGTGTGATAAAATGACCTAGGTCATCCCCTGGCAGAGGAGATCTGTGGCACCAGGGGGCTTGCCTGGTGCAAGGCCACCCATTGACCAGAAAACGTCCATCCCATCTGTCCTGGCCCCACAGAGTTCTCAGGGCTTGTCCCTGTGCCAGAAAAAAACGGGCATACAGGCTGGGAAATAACCCTTCTTGTAGCAAATCTTAAAATGGAGACATGGGTTTTTTTTCCTAGTCTTACCTTCAGGCTACAGATCATTTTCCCACTACACAAGCACTCTTTGTTCTTTTTTCTTCCTTTCACTTTTCAAAACTTCATGTTCACTTGTATGTAGCTTGCAAGTGAATGGTGCCACTCCAGAGCCAGGAACAGATGCATTTTGGAGAATTTTTTTTTTTTTGGCATCTTTATCTCTGTCTTCAAATTGTTTTTAAACCTCACTAGTACCTTTAGTCCAGAGGTTTTTTCAAAGAAACTGTTTTTCTTCAAAAAATTGTTTCTGGTTTTGATGCTGAAGAGCTCTCACTATCTGGGCAAAAAACTAAAGTTCTCAGAAGAAAGAATACTAAAAAGGACATAAAATTAATGACCTCCAGCTGTGGTCCAAAAGAAAATGTCTATGTTAGTCCTCACAGGAGTTTATTTATAGGCTTTGCTAGCCACAGTGTTAAAGCTGCTATGAAGAGGTTGCAGGATGGTATTTTTAGCACCTTACCTAGAAGCTGCCAATGTGATTTCCCCAGAGTCCCCTAACAAGTGCATAATGCAAACTGCATTTTAGCTATAGCAAAGCAAGGATGAAACTGATAGGTGTACAGATGCCCAGCGTGGAGCTTTGCTTTCGGGTGGTTGCAGGTGAATTTGCTTGTAATTGAGCACCGACGGTGCAATGGGTGAACTTCCAGCTCTCCTCCTCTCCACCAGGACTCCATCCTTAGTTAAACATTCAATTAACTAGACCTTTGTTGGCCTACCTGAGCCCTGTTAGCGTTCCCAGTTCCTGCTGGCATTAACTGAAACTGGAGGTGCAAAGTGCTCTGGAGGCTGGGTCCGGTGAAAGACTGCGCCAGGTTCCCATCTTCACATTTGTCATGAGACCGAGACCTGCCCTGGGTACAAATTAGACCTTGTTAGCAGATGGGTAATTTCCTATGACATTTTCCAAAGAAAGTGAAGGGGAGGTGGGAAAAACTGTTGAGCAGAAAACACTTGTGGTTTTGAGAAAAAAAACCAAAATACTTCAGATCTGAAGTGCCTGCTAGTGAGCAAGGGAGTGTAGATGTGTGGCTTTGGCTCTGTGGTGTGACCGTGCCTGCTGGGGTGGATCACTCCATGGCAGTGGCTCTGTGGTGTGACCGTGCCTGCTGGGATGGATCACTCCATGGCAGTGTCCTGGGTCTCCGCTGGCTGTGACACCTGGTTTTCTGGCTGGTGGCTTTGCACAGGAACATGAGGAAAACAGGCTGTGTACAATACCGTAACAGCATTTCTGAATCAAAATACCTGAGCCGTCATCTGAACAAATAGTGTACTTGTTCATAGGTTTTTGCAATACTAAATTAAAATCTCTGTGGAAATCAGACACTGGTGAAATATTTAATAGAAATTTAATTCAAATGTTTTTTTCACCAGAAAATTGATTTAATTGCAGCTCAGAGCAGATCTTGCTATCTTGATTAAATGAGGCAGAGAGAATATTTGCTGGTTGCTCACCTCTTCCCAGTCCCTCGTTTATTTGGCTGTGTGCTTTTGGAGGGCAGAGACTTCTTGCATAATGTCTTTGGAGCTTGAGACCCCCCCAGCTACTTTGTGACACAGGGCTGAGCCCAGCTCAGACTGTTTATAGTCTATTTTCTCCAAGTCCTCTAAGTCCCACACTCTTCACTGGAGTGTTTTTGAACGAGACATTTAAAAAGCAGAGCTTCGACAGCTCTCCAAGGCCACCATCTCCCGCTTTCCTATCATGAAAGCGTAGCTACCGAAACACCGGGCACTTCATCTGAGGTGGATATCTAAGCCTCATCTGTGGCCAAGCAGAGATGGGCACCTCTTGGAGAGCTGGTACACTCACCTCGTTCAGGAGGGGACAATTGGAAGTGCCGCTCTTCATTGCCAAGAGGCAGAGACTGACTTGTAAGATGTGTGATGTCAGGTGAGATAAATCAGATCCAAACTGGTCTGATTTTCGACTCGGTGTTTTATTCTCCCTGTGGTCCCTTGCTGACTTCTTAGACCCAAAGGCTGATTGTATTACCCTGGGGGGAAAGCACATTTTTGTAAACAGATGAAAGGGGTCCAAGAAATGCAAACGCATCGTTAGCAGTAACAACTTAGCTTTCCTCACCCCCTTAAAAGTTGCATCATCTTCAGCGGGTACTGGTGCGCTAGCCACAATTTTGGTATTACTAGATATTGAGAGTTTTAATCTTGAATTGGAACATTTTCTTGACAGAGTAATTTGTACAGAGCACTTACAGAAAAAGCACCTGCTTGCTTGAAACTGAGTTTCACCCATGCTTTACTTTGAGCAAAATTAGTCTGGAGGAGAAATCCTGCAGTCAAGGGATAGGGAACAAGAAGGTGAATAAGCTCTGCTGCAGTTTCATTTTTAAAGGTAAGGCCCTGTGCATCTCACAGGGTTGTAAAATGCTTATTGGCATGCCGGGGGGATGGTGTCTGGTCAGCCCCCAAGGTGCCCCTGGTGATCAGGATCATTGCAGCAACATCTTTCTGCTGCCATCTCCTGTCCTGTGCCCGTCCCATGGCCCCTGCGGTGGCTGCAGGCTGGAGAAGTGCCCGCTCCCGCACCCTGCCCAGGGCTTGTCCCCAGTATCCGCAGTCCCAGTGGGAAGGACTGCTCTCTACCCTTGTCCTCCCTGAGGCCAGGCCAGTCTGTGATGAAATGTGTCCCCCAGCTCTCTGCCTCTCTGTCATTGAATTTCCAGCTGGGATTGCTCGCATACGGCAGCTCTGCCCCTCTGAAATTGAGGCTCGCTCCGAAACCACCATGAATTTTCATGAAAAGCCCTCAGAGAGATGCTGTGTAATGACCTGATTTCATGGCTAATGTATATTTCATGTTAGGGTTGCTACACCTCAAGTTTCCACAGAAAACCTCTGAGTTTTGTTCTCATGGTTACCAGCGTGTCCACTGAACCCCTCAGTAAAGTGCATCGCGGTGGTACCTACTGGAGATATTACACCTAAACTTTCGGAGACTGGGCCATTATCATGCTCTGCCTTCACTGCCTCCCTCCCTCACTCTCCTCACAGGAAAAACAATTTCTTCTGAGCTGAAACCTGTCTCAGAGGATCTCTCACAGAGGCTGAATTCGATAATATTTTCTGCAGACATTTTTGACTTAGAGAAATACAAAATAAAACAGAGCTTGGCAGGTTTGGATTTCTTGGGGGATGCTTTTATATACTCACAATGCTTTTGTCTTGGAAAATTAGTTCTTTTGAAGAAATGGATCATTGATGTATATCTTATTTTATTAGAGAAAGAACCAATGACATTAATGAGAATATGAAGATAAATAGATTATATTTTAATTGCTTTTATTTTTCTTTAGAAAAAATAATCATTCTGGAAAACAAAAGCTGAGCTTGTGTACTTTGCTGAATTTAAGTCATGGAAAGTTCACTTTCTGGTGACTCAGGCCTGCCATAAACCATATTGGTCACGTAAATAATTTTGTCTCAAAAGGTGATTTTTCTTTCATAAACATAATGCCTTCTGACTGATTAAAAATACATATTTTAAATCCTTATCAGAAGAAAGGTCAGTCATACACTGATGTGATTTTATGTGTACAGATTCCACTTAGTATAATGGCGGATGAAAGAAATTCAGTTTAACTTTTTAAATGACTTTGGGAGCTTGAAGAAATGTCATGATGCTGTTTCCTTTAGGGGTTCTCAGCTGCCTCTTCTCCCTGTAACAGTTGCTCACAAGAAATATGCCTGCCTTCCTTCATACTCTTTGTTGGCATTTAAAAAAATCATTGAGCTTTAAGAAGCTCTTGCTTCTGTTTATCTTCATGTTTTGTCCAGCTTTGCTTATACCTCATCCACTTCTCTGTCTCCCCTGCTGAGTGTGATGGCCATGTATTTTTGGTAGATAGAGTGTGCATAACTGCAAGGAAAACAGAGGTATAAGGACAAGAAATTGGCTTTCAAGAAAGTCCTGTACTTCTCCAGGTACTTACAGCCTCTGTTGCTTGTGAGTTTTGTGGATGTTGGTGCAGCCACTACGCAAACAAGGACTTCTTTTTCCTGTTTACCCAGAGGGGTCTTCATAGGTGTAGTCCTCGCAGGGACCGCTGTGCTGTCTGCTGAAAGCCTCCAATCTTTTATGAAAATCTTCTGCTTACTGAAAGCACCAGCGGTGCCTTTAATGGCTAAATAAATGCACTGCAAGCTCCAAATTCTCTTGACAATACGCACTGATTTGTACTAGCTGAGCATCCAGCTCTTCAGCAGTGTCGCAGGAGGGTACCAGGCTCCCTTAGCAATGAAACCAGATCCTCTCCGTGCCCGTGCCACAGCTCCCCATGGCTTCAGTGGCTCAACTCAGGTTGTTATAAGTCAGCTTCTTATAGCTGTGATGTTAGAGCAGTAATTTTTAGCCCTGGGGGGCTGTGGAGGACTTCTAGGCGTGGATTAAAACTAACCAAGAAAACTGCTATTAGCAGTTGTCTTACATCTGTCTTCTGGGCTTAGGCACTTTCCTGGAGATCATAGAGGGGTCTGCGATTAATAGAACCACAGGTTGAACCCCTGCAGCTACCTTGGCAGAAATACCACAGTCCCCTTTTTTTCTGATGTTTCTAGCTTTCTGGTGTGTTAGTAACGTATTTTTTCCTATTGTATGGGTGAAAAGTGAACCCTGGGAGCAGGGAAAACAAAATCCACCAAGTCATTTTGGACTCTGACAAGTGGAAACAGAAGAGCTAGGCACTTTCCAAGGGCTGGCAGCCCTGCCTGACTCACTCTCTTTGCAGGATGAGATGTCACTGAATGGCAGCTTTAAGGAACCAGTTGCTCTGGTTTATTCCGAATTTGTAAGTCCTGAAGTGCCACTGAATGACCAGTGATTTAAGTGCGACTCCAGAGCTGGTCTGCTCAAACCCTTGGGGTGGTAAATGCCCGTGACTCCTGTTCAGCACTCCCCACAGCAGCACTCTGTAGGGTGGCTTCTCCCACATGCCAGCGGTGGCCACAGCTGGAGAGGGCAGGCAGGAGGAGCACTGCAGGAAGGGTGAGAAGGCACCTCCACATCTGGGCTGTCCAAGGAAAAAGAGCATCAGCCCTCTGATTCCTGCCCCTGTTGCCTGACCCTTCCTCACCCAAGGAAGCTGTGGCCGTTCAGATTTTGGGAAAGGCCAGCTCCTCAAGACCTCTTCTGGTTCCCTTCCTGCCTGCTCCAAGGCACCCTGGTGTTCAAAAAGTAGGGATATGGAGCAAAACTTCATGACCACGTTTGTGGTCATTTCCTTCAAAAACTTAAGCACTGAATTGCATATTGCTCAAGCAGATGGGGGACAAATGGTACTGCTGAAAGTATCGCTGACATCGCTGCTGAATTTGGCCCGGAGACTTCCAAGAAAATTTTGTCTGCCTACTCCAAGCTACATTTAGCACAAGCCAGTCATTTGTGACTGTAGCTTATAAATACTCTTAACTACTGGCATATACAATGGGACATATAATACATCTTATCTAAGGGCCAAGTGTTCATTATTTATTACAGTCATTATTCATTTCCATTGTAGTTCCTAATGGGGCTTTAACGCTTGCTTAGCCATTAGTCCAGCTAAGGGTCCCAGATTTCCTTGGCGTAGCTATCATCTGTTTCATCTGATACGTGGTTTCTGGCTGGTATGTACACAAAGGGGAACTGGGCATCACAAAAGGAAATTCACACTTATTATTATGTCCCGCAGTTCATTATAATGTCATAGTTCATTCATTTTTTTCTGTTTTCTTCATCGAGTTGCTTGTAGCCAGATGAGGATCATTAGCTTCTGAAATGAAACGTTTTAATTAAGCTGATCTGCACTGTGCCCTCTAGCTCTTCAGACAGCATTGCCAAATTAGGAAGGCACAATTGCTTCTGTGTTTGTGTTTAATAAATATTTCAGCACTGCTCGATAAGACTGACACTACTGCATTAAGGACACTTGGAGCCATGTCCCACTGACTCACAGCTCTGTCTCTTCCCTTCAGAAGGTGGTGTGTGAGACTGAATCACACTACTCAAGCTGTGTATACATGGGGTTGAGGAGGGAGACTGTCGGCATGACAGGCATGTCCCTTGTTAATCTGACAGAGTGAAGAAGTGGATGATAATTAATCATCATAATTCACTGCCTCCAAAACCAGCCAGTTGTATCCTGCCCATGAAAGCAGAATCGCTGTGAGCTTAGCTCCTCTCCCCATCTCTGAAAATTCAAAGGAAATGCCTTTTGGCATGAAGGTAATGGAAAACATGATAGCTCCAAACTGATGTGTGTTTTCCAATTGCTGGTGTTAGTGGCTCCTGCCTTCTTTACTCCCAGCCAGCGGTTCATGAGAGCTCATTGCCTCCTGGGGCTGCTCCTTCGCCTGCCTGCAGGACCATGTGGGGAACAGGCGCAGAGATGGATCTGCCTAAAAAAAGACACGACAGAACAGCAGAGGACTATTCTCCTTCTCTGTAGGCTTGCAAATAACTGCTCCAGAAGAAATGGGGGAGTGCAGCAGAGTTGGGATGGAGTGGTTGGGCTGAACTTGAAACACTTGCAGGTTGCTGCAGCCATGCCCAAAGGCATGACTCCTTGGTTCCCCAGTTGTGCAAAACCATTTACAGCTGACACACAGCCATCCTGACCTGTCAGCCTCTTTAACTCATTTTGCAGAGTGGTAGAGGGCTAAAGGGAGTGTACAACGATGGGGGCCAGGCCGTCACTTCCAACCAGAGTGCACAGTTAGGGCTTGTTCGAGTCAGGGGTGGCAACCGAGTTAGATTCAGGTCATTGCCAGAACGTGGGTGGGACAGACAGCAGTGGGCACAAACCTGAAGACAATAATGAAACATCAAAGTGTTTTCAAGACCAAGTGCAGACATGACTGATATCGCCTGTCTACAGGGTTCAGGCCAGTCATTCATCTTTTGCATGCCCTGGGGATCCTTCTTCAGCTGCACCCCGGAAACACCCATACATCTTGAAAAGAGACTAGAGAAAACTTTTCTGGAGTACCTTGCTGAGCCCAGGTAAGGGGTCACACTCAGGCACTTGATGTAGCTCCCAGCTGCGCAATGGGAAGCCTCTTGCTGCCATCACTCCACCACTGTGCACCCAGATCACTTCTGCATGCTTATGGAAAGAGCTCAACAGCGGACATGCTGAATTTTACCCATTCTGACAACACTAGTGTTTCCCAAGTGCTGCTGTTGTGCCCTAAGAGGTACAGACTACGGAGGCAGGTGTCATATCTTCCCTGGAGTCTTCACATCCATATGCCATCATGCCCCTGTGGAAGTCAATGAATAACTGTCTTCAGAAGGAGCAGAATTAGGGACATACAATCATAGGACAGAAAGTGACTTCATAGACTATCAAATTCACTCATCTTCTACCACAAGCAACTACATTCCTTAAGTGATGTCAGACTCCACCCTGAGATCAGACAGGTTTCTTTGCCATCTGTTCCAGAATCCAGAACCAGCTTAAACAGAACAGAAAGCCTCTAGCTACTCATTTATGATTTTGTACCTTTACTTAATCATCTTTCCGACCCTCCCCACAGACTGGAAGTTCAGGTGTTTTGCTAATGACATTTCACTCAAAACTTATTTGCGGTGCAATAATGCAGGCACAGTTTCTCACCAGCACTTGCAGAAATGGAGACCTGATTAAACCTCACTTGAAAGTCGGGCCCTGAGGTCCTAATCCACAGGCTGGCATGTACCAGAGGTGGAAGCTTGTTTACCAGCTCTCTGAAATGCCTCTTCACATTGACATTCCCTTGGTGTCTTTATCACTCTGGCTCTGATTTTTTTTTTCTCTCTCCAGTGAATCATTTATGCACTTTGCTGCTATCAAAGAAAAGTCTTCATTTTCAGCACACTGTCAGGAGAAATTCCTTTGAAAAACCTTACTTGGGCAAGCCTTTGAAATGAAAGCACAAATACCTAGCATCACTCCTGCTTCTCAGGTTTATAAAAAAGAAAGACCTTTCTATGTAATTTTGTCCATCTTTCTGCTGCTACAGGACTATCTATTTATTAGTATTTTCTCCAGGGTCAATTCAATAGTTTTTCATGATGATATTTCCAACACATTCCTCTGGGGGAGATATTACTCCATAGGCTGTGGTGGTCTGCGCTTTCTCTGCATAGAGTAGTTGACAGTTATGATGTCTCCTTCCTAGGTAATATCTATCACATACTTTATTCCTCTTTAGTCTTTGTCATCTAGCAGCTGCCTATATAACTTCACTAACCTTCCCACAGGAGTCAGTATGTGCTGTGCGCAGGCTGTCATAACCATACCTAAGCTTGGGAAGTAACAAAATAAGCCTGGTTTTATTGGGTTTCTCACTGGTTTCATAGCTCTTTGAATTCCTCACTACTTATCAACATTTTTTTTTTTTTCAGAGAAGAACTGATCTTAGCTAAAGAGTGCTTGCATTAAGAGTATCACTCTGCTGGAGCAATTATACATGGTGATTTTCTGTGTGGAGAGGTCATATGAGAGAGAGAGAGCCCGTGACTGTGAAAGAGAGAAAATATCCTGTCTTCCAACATAACGTCCCCGCTGAAGAAGCCCAAAATGGTATTATTCTTTATTTGCCTCTAAACTTCATTGTAGGTTAATATCCCCTGAGCATTGTCACTGCTTGGTCTCTTGGTATTGCTGCCGCTTCACGGACTGCTCCTTCTGGTGGGATGTTTTTATTATGCCTGACTGAGCCTCCCTGTGTAATTGCATTCTGCCTGTGACTCTGTTCATCTTGATTAGTGAAGAACGTGGACTGGAAAGGACCATGGGGGTCACTGAGTGCAATCCTGAGCAGTTCCAGGCAATTTTGGTGTAGATGTAGACTGACGAATGGTCCCAGAACAGGAGCTTGTGCCTTTCCATACGTGTCTCCCATGTTTCAGCTGGGACACAGTTAACTTTCTTCATAGTAGCTAGTGTGAGGCTGTGTTTCGTGTTTGTGCTGAGAAGGCGGCTGATCACACACTGATGTTTATAGCTGCTGCCAGGACAGTCAAGGACTTTTCAGCTGCTGTGCCAGTGTCTGCAGGTGCAGGAGAAGCTGGGAGGGAGCACAGCCCCAGCTACTAGCCTAGGATTTGATCTTAGTTTTAGGTGATCATCATTGTTATTATCATCATTATTTCCAATATCATTGTAGTTTAGTTATTAAATTGTTCTTATCTCAACCCATGAGTCTCATTTTCCCTCTACCCCTTTTCTTCTCTCCCCAGCCCCAGGAGGCAGGAGGGTGAATGAGTGGTGGTTGTGAAAAACTACAACACTCAAACACCCTCTAGCTCCCTGGAAAAGGAATGTTTAACCCCAAAGACCTACAATTGTTAGTGTGACTGAGGCCTGGCTTAAAAGAATGCACTATGGCAAAAGCAGTGCTGGACAACTATGCTGCCCTCCAAAACACTAAGCCTAAAAGTTCATGGGGGTTCATGGACTGAATGCTCCAATCATTTTTTGGTGATTGGTGGTCCTACCAGCCTGTGGATCCATCCTGACTCTGGGGGACATTTAGAAAACGAATTAAAACTACTTGATTAATCCTTCAGAAAACATGCAGTGATGCCAGCGGGTCACTGGAGGTCCTCCAGGATGTGGGTTCCTGTGGTATCAACATAACCGTAGGCTCCCCGCAGCTTGCAAACAGCTTTTCTGGTACTCATGCTGATGCCTTGCTGCTGTCTTCAGCAAATAAGGAAATCTAACACTGGGAAAATAAGTGGTATTGCTATAAAATCACTACTTACAGTCACACTTAAAAAAACGCTCTTGACTAGCCGTAGTATAAAAAGTGTGCTTATTACAAAATACTAATGCATTTCAGACTTGATGAGCCTTCCCCATGCAGATGGATCTAGGAGGTAGGAACAAGGTTAATATAGGTAAAACTAGACCTTGACTTGGGGCTGAGAGCTCCCCTAACTTTTCAGGTTAGCTGGTGGGAAGGTCAAACACAAAATGATGTCACTGCTTTGGACCTGGGCTGATTATGTACAAAATGTGCACAAAGGCCCGTTACTCTGAATGCTGCTGGTAGGGGTGAAGGTGGGAAGAGTGTTTCTTTGCTGACAGCTCCCGGCCTTTATTCCCTCCTCATCCCAAAAACTTCTTGGTCATGATGACTCTGTAAACCTTTCTCTGAAGGCTCCTTGCCTTTCTCTGACTGCTTCAGTGACATTTCCCACCCTTCTCATGTATCTCCGTCCTATTCTGGGCTAGTGAGGCTTGGTTTGCTTGGGGACGATGGGCAGAATGGCCTCTGCCTATGTCGGGTGCCCAGGGACTGCACTGCAAACCATCCTCTGCATCTGCTCAGCTTTCTCCTGCCCCCTCCATCCACTTTCCCTGCCGTGATGCAGAAGCTGGCTCCCAGACCTTCCTCCTTTGCTCTAACAAAGACCCTGGCTGGGTGTTTGCATTTGGCCGTCTGGAGACCCTCCTGCCCGCTCTGCTGGGTTCCGGTTTTGCCATTTGGGTGTTTCGAGCGGCGACTCCCACAGTTTCAGCTATTTCAGCTCACAACGTAGGAACATTTCAGCCTCTGCAAAACACCCAAAAAAAAAGCATGGCTCTTGCATCCACCAGCTTAACAGGGCCGTACCCAGCCGCTGGCACAACAGTATCTTTGCATTACAGTTCATTTTTACTGCCACCCACCCTGCCAACAAACATAAACCTTCGCTGTGTGTATTTGATTAAGCTCCAAGGGAGGCTCCGGGGCAATGGCTCCCCACACTTCAGAGCTCTTGCAGCGGGTTGTTTATCTTTTGCGATCTCTTTAGTAAACACCACACAGTGTCAGGCAGCTATTTAATGTTTTGTACTCTAGCATCCCCCATTGTCAGGTGAAAGCAACCTTTCAGAAAAATCACTTTGTTAGCATCTTTCTAACTTATTAAGAACACAAAGTGACTTGTGTCATGGCCTCACCCTGCACACCCCAAACCTGACCTAAATATGGGAATACGGTGTCTGGGAAAATGAAGAAAAAAAAACCTCGTAACACTAAATAATCACTCTCCTTTTCCATCCTCCAGCTAAGTGCTGTGACCCTCAGAGGAGGGTCATCTGGCTGTGCTACTTTTCTTATTGCTGGAGCTGCTGCTTATTACCAAGCCAGGCAGCAAGAGAGGAAAGAAGATAAGGGTTTTGACTGAGCGTAAGTAATTTGGGAGAAGAGGAAAGACAACCTGGGGACACAAAGATAACCTATAATGACACAAAACTCTTTCTGAACATCTGTTAACCTTGGTAAAGGCAGACCTTCCAAATTAGGAACCCAATCCTGAGGCATTTGGGGCCAGTTAATGATGCTTTTGTGCTCCCATCCCATGAAGATTAAAACGATTATGGACTGGAAATAGTGCCTTTTGCTACCATTTTTAATGATAATGTTCATAACCTTGTTTGGTTTAAGATGCTATTTCATTTGGTTGGTTACGTTGTTCTAAGCCTGTGATATTCTAAGGTTTAACAACCACACCATGTCTTCACACTTTATATCAATAATGAATTCTTGCATGCAAACAAAATACCAGTGCTTCAGCTTCCGGAAACCTCAGAGGCAAACATTTTATTACATCATGAAATTAATTTTTATTGCCCTTCTGTTCTGTGAAGCAGAAACACAAAGCAATATGAAATAAAATCAACCAAAGTGGCCTTTTCAGCAGCTTTGCAGCCAGAATTTCTTTGCTAATCTCCAAGGTGATATGCTCTTCAGACCGATGATCGAGACCGAGAGGGTAATGACACATTGTAAGGACTGAGTCTACTAAAAAACTCTCTGTGGTAAGGGAGCATTAACCGTTATGGGACCTTGCGGACCATCTTGCTGACTTGCTCAGAATCACGATGGAGTTTCTGCCTCATAAGCTAGCGGGAGATGCAAACGTTAGCGTCTGCTTTTGTGCGTGGTTGGAGCGAGAGCTGACCAGATACTGCATCACTTTTTGGACCAGCAGACCTGGAGTCCTGCTGTAACATCTGCTGTAATTTTGTGGTCTGACAGCTGCAGGGTAAACACTGAATTACTGGGTTTAAAAGAACTGCTTGTGGTTTATCCTCCCCGTTTGCAGAAGGACAGGAGGTGTCAGCCAGAGAAATGCACCCACAGGCACCGGTGCAGCGACAGTGCCAGCATTCCATAGGCAGCGCTCAGGGGATGCTGCAGCCCTTGGGGATGTCCACGGGCTGCAGACAGCATATGGCATGGGCAGAAGGCTCAGACAAGCAACTGGATGCTGCCAGGAGGTGACCTCCTGTGGCTGCGGCAGACTGGGAGCTGCTGCACTCCCAGATGCGGGCATGTGCCACCAGGTGAACTGGCCATTTATGTAGCTATATGACCCTATTTATGTAGCTATTTGCCCAGGGAGGGAGACAGGATCAAACCGCAGCTAGGCAGGTGAAAGGGACCATGTGTTTGCAGCGTCTGAACAATTAGGTGTCTCTGGATGCAAATGGGAGCTCTGTGCATCCTGCATTGTAAACATCGTGATCTGTGTGTGCTCACGCATGTCCTGTCAGCGTTTATTTAATGCTTTATTTGCACTAGGTTTTTCCCTTCTAGTTTGTATTTTAATGCACAGGCACTTGCTGAAGTGTATCCACTTAGTAAGCATCTGCCCTTGCTGGGGTTTCCAACTGAACACACATTTTAATGACATCTCACTTCTCAGTCAGCACAGAGAAAATTAATAGTCCAAATATCCTTTCCCTCCCTCCCACACAGGGATGGCTGGTCCTTCTTCCCTAGCAGACCCTATTTTCTGTGTCACACCTGGGCCTGGGGGTCATAGCAGTTGGTCCTAGCCAGCACCTTGCTCTACAGAGAGGACACGGTGCTTTGTAAGCCCTGCAGGAGTCCTGGAGCTCGCTCGTGGCCTTTGGATATTATGAGCTTCTAAGGTCAATTGATTGAATATGGGAAGCCTGACTCTTCTTCAATAGACTCGGTACTTTTATTTGTTCAGTGCACCTTCAAAGGATCACCTTAAATTAAGGCTTTACTTAAGAATTTCAACTAAGTGAAGATCTAATTAGCACAATTATGCATTACGAGGCAAGTCACAGGGCTGAAGTAATTTGCTTTGTTGGGTTAGTATTTGGACCGGTTATGTGCAGTAAAGTGACATTAATGAACAAACACAAGATCCAGTGAGAAGTCCATCAGGGAGCCTTCATTAGACAATCAAAACCTCCCTCTCTGTGCTCGGTGTGATGTACCACGTACCACATCCTGGCCTTTAGCTCTTTGCTCACAGATCTCCAAAGGATTAAATAATTTAAACTTTTACAGTCTTATGCTCACCATCATGAGCAGGATGCCAGGAATGACCCTGAAACACTTTGACTTCACACTCGAGACGGAATAAATGATATAGGAGCAAACTGCTGCATCCTCAACCAGTGCTGTCAACAGCAGCTCCCAGCTACCCAGAATGACACAGCACACCCATTTCCAGGTCTGTGGGGGGGTTTTTTTGTTGTTTTGTTTTGTTTTGTTTTGTTTTGTTTTGTTTTGTTTTGTTTTGTTTTCCCCCAAGCTGGTGGAGGAGGAGGACTTTCTGCTCTTCACCCCAGCATCACTGCCCAGCTGGGGGGACCAGACCGTGGATGCTCACCACACGAATGGGCACACACAGACTTCAAGCTCGAACACCTTCATGGCCCAGTCTCAAACTCTGCTTCCTGGGAATGCTCATGGAAATGCTGCTTTTACAAGGCTTTGTGCTGATAAAAGCCTGTCATATGAATATGCAAGAAAAGCAAGCACCAAGAGAGGTTGCTGGCCAAATTAAAATCCATGAGTGACTGTGTCTGGGAACATTCTGGCAGAGCTCGTCTAGCTCTCAAACTCATTAATCCTTCCAGCACAGCCATTAGACAGGGTGCTATTGATTTGTTTTATCACTATTTAACAGTTAGATGAACTTTGGCAATATAACACAGACCTAAAGACTCATCGCATGCAGTTTAAGGGACCCAGCTGAAGGGCTTCAGCTGGACGCATGGTCTGGATACCCCCCGAGACAAAAGACACCAAACTTTCTCCGCTGCTAGAGATGCCCTCTTTCCTTCTCTCCTGTGTTACTGGAGAGGACCCTGATAACCAGTCTCCTCACTCAGGAGCCTCCGTTCTGTGCCTGCAATTAGCTGATTTTGGGCCAAAACAAGAACTATCAGCTGCATTGTCACTATCTGAAGTGCACTTTAAAGGCAGGGTGAAGGAATGAAAATCCTGGTCGCCTGCAGCCCAGGATGGCCACCATGGATGGATAATGTAGGAGTCTTTATAGACATGGTGCAGGACATCCTTGGAGGAGTTTGGAGGGGACTGAGCTCTAGGCAAGTGACAGGCTCTGGTCGGTTGCCCTGGTAAGATGCATTAACTGGTTTTACAGACACCTCCAGGAGGTGAGGACTTTTAGAGTATAAGACAGACATTTCCAGTTCACCTTTTCAGCATCAACAAGGAAGATAAGAAAGACACTTTTGAGTCATATACAAGACCAGGGCAGTTACTGAGGAACTGTAGCAGGAAGGCATGCGTATGTAAATAAGTGAGGAGAGGAAACAGACCTCCAGGTACTAGAGGCTTGTGCAACTCCTAAGGATTTAATCCTTACCATTTCACAAGTGGGTCATAGAAAGTTGATGGTGGGGTCAGCTTTCAGCTTGATATAACTCAAGGTAATTGATTTTAATGGGTTTGTTAGGTCATAAAAGGTGATTTCTTTTAGGTCTTCATCCTGTACTCCCTGGCAGTATTTCCAAAACCATGGATAAGTAAAAAATGCATACTGAAGTGATTCCTCATACTCAGGGCTTTAATGAGACCGCTCTCTATCATTTTTATAAGATGATGATGAACGAGCACTCCAATTCCCTCTACTTCTTTTCCCTGTTATACAAAAGTAGGGGAATATAGCATTATAGCTGCACAATATCAAAAGAGCAGCATAGGAAGGCTAGAAGTTTCCAGAGCAAACATTTCTTCAGTATGTACATCTAAAGGACACTCTGTCTGCAAGGGGAATATCTCTGCTGACAGCTCAGGCTAGCCCAAGCCCACCCTTACATTGTAAACCGTCATGCAAAGAGCCTTTCCTAGCCCAAGCTGCAGGGCTGACTGGTGAGCGGGGCACCAGCCCTTGATGGGTGCAGGGTATCAGCACTGTCAAGAGCTTCTGTGGGGATGGGGCATGGACAGGACCAATTGCTGCAGCCCCCTCCACCATCAGTGTCCTGCTTGTGACTCTCCCAAGGCCAGTGTGAACCTTTTGGGTGAGTACGAGATGCTCAAAGGATAATCCTTCCTTCCTCTTCAGTTGGATGCACTGTGATGGGAGGGAAAGGGCACCGGTCATGGTGCTCCGTGTGCTCAAGCCACCCTTAGGGCCACTCTCCATCTCACAGTACAGTTAGGGCCAGAGAGACCCAGGGCTTGCTCATGCCTGCAAGCCACAGAGAGCAAGCTGAGATTTTTTGCAGGCATGCCTCCATACTCATGCATTCCAGCTGTTAATCCTTTGGTGTTTTATTTTAGGCTATTGCCATACACTGGAAAAGGACCTGCTAAGATGTGGGATGAGTGCATACATTCCCGATCTTAAAACTACTCATTCATGGTTGGCCCTCTTAGTGGTGCCTCACAGTATTTTGCTTGTTACGCAGGTCAAGCTATTCATTTGCCTGTACAACCCCTATTGCTTTGGTCTCATCTTGGCCAGACATCGTCTTCCTGGTAAGAATCTGTCTGCACTCAAGTGCAGTTCTCTGCCTGGTGAGATTAAAAAGTAAATGGTTTCAAACTTTTTTTTTTTATTAGAAGTAAAAATACCAAACAGATCATCAAAAAGCCCCAAATCAAACACAAAGCAAACTTGTCTCATGTTTCTGCATGGTCCCAAGTGAAGGTCCTTGACTTTGTTAGCCACCAAGCAGAATAACGTGTCCAAATGCAATTGAAAAGGAGTCATAATAGTAAGCAGGTATACAAGGAAATTAATAAGGAGAACAAATTAAGGAGAGGTGGCACCCCCTAGAGACCAGGACCTTGGTAGAGGAAGAGGGATGCTGGTGGAGTTGTAAGACCAGTGGGATAAGGACAAGGCTTCTGTAATGCCCATTACCACTTTGAAGGGAAGATGAGTTAGTGCCTCAAGGGGGGACATCTCTGGTGTGAGCTCAGAGGATCAACATCAGGATCATGGTTCTGAGGGGCTCTGGAGCCCCTATTGCATGGAGGAGCAGAGGCAGAGACCAGCCTGGCAAAGGAACAGCATCCTGCAAGCACGAAGTGTTACCTCAGCATGGCCAAGCCCCGAGGTTTAATCAATGTCATGCAGCAGTCCTCTCAAAGTATCAAGGGATTAGTTGAAAAGCCATGAGGTATTTTCTGAGGAGGTTATGACATTTATTATTTGCTATCTCTCTCTGCCCATTAAGCTTATCCACAGGTGTTAGAGAAGTGAAGCTAAAAATGGTACTCGGTTCGTAGACTGCACAGAAGCACTGCTCTGCCTGGACCTCCCTTGAAGCTAGCAGCCCTCTCCTGGTGCTCTCCCATGGTGCTCAACGCTTCCCTGGAAGCAGCAGTGCTGCGCAACTCCTCAGTCTGCTCAATAATATGAAATATCACTCACTGCCTTATGGGGACCCATTTCACAGTAACATCCTCCAAAGTCACAGCAGCCTTGCAGAGGTTCCCATGGGGCTGCAGCCTGTCTCTGATGTCTCAGGCTTAGGGGAATGTTCCCATGAATTTTTTCTTCTCTGGAGTATACAAACCTGTGAATGTGAAAGTATACCCTTAAGGACACATATCGTTTCCTCTTCCACTCCTTGCACAGGTTTCTAATTGTAGAACAAGCTATGTTTTCTCCTAGAAAAATACTTAGTATTCCAAAATTTTAACTTATTCCATTATTTGTGTGTTTTTGGTTTTGTTTTGTTTTTTTTTTTTTTTTTTAATTGAAAGTGCATGGAATATGCCAGGTTGTTTGGAAATGTCTTAAGACCCTTGTGCAGCACATAAAATCCCTATCTGCATCTCAACACCCACTCTTTATTCTACTAGGGAATTCTACTAGGGAATATTCTACTCAGGGACTGGTGGAAAAGGTGTTGTCTTCTGTGTAAGCACCTAGTCCAAGGCCCTTGGAGTGGGAGAAGAAAAGGGTAAACTGGTTACTCACAGTGGAGGAAGTGCTGCTGGTGCCCATAGTGGTCTTAGGCCAAAAGTTGCCTTCTCATTGCAGAAAGCCAACCTGGCCTTCCAGGGTCCAGAAGGTCTCCATCATTGGTCTTTCTGGCTCAGTGCCTGGGGTTGTCACCCAACCATGCAGGTTCCTCAAGCATCGCATCATCATCCCTGTGCTTTCTCACCCGGGGCAGCACACTCATCTCCACAAGAGCTTGCCCAGCGGGGCAGGCAGCTGGTAGTGAGCTGCTGGTGGGGACAGGGACGTGCATCCGCACCTGGGACAGCCTCGCAGCCCAGGGGCTGGTGCTGCACAGACCTCTCAGGCAATGTTCCTTCTCCTTGACTTGGCACTCAGGAGCTGCTGTGTTTTGCTGTGCCTGCAGTTAGTGCTGGCTGGGCAAGCACTACAGTGACAGCAAAAGGACTGCTTCCCAGCATTGCTGCCTGCTTTCAGACCCGTCTGCCACATTCACCCGCTGCCGTGTCTTCTAAAGCGGTGAATGGAGACGTTGCTCTCCCTATAGGTAGCACTGGCCACGAAGACCAGGGCAACTGCCTGGATTTTCCTTATGTCCCCTAAAGAGTTTTTTGCAGATTGAATTGACTTGTAAGATGAGAAGGGATATGGCTCTTAGGTGAGAGGAGCAATGGCTGCGAGGAGTCCTGGGGGCTGGGATCCCTGCACACGAGCTTGGGCGGAGGGCATACAGCCAAGCTACTGATAACAGCATCAGGTGAGACCAAGGGTGGCAACACATGGTGGGGTGCTGAGTGTGGGGGTACAGAGGTGACAGCTACCCCTCTCTGAACAACAGCCACTTCCCAGTAAGTCCTTGCCTGTCTTCTCACAGGCATCCCGCAGCCCATGGTGGAGGTACCCTGGAGGGAAGAGCCACGTGGTGCGGCAGAGACGTATCAACCCAGACTGACAAAATGATGTTTCCAACAATGCCGCCTTGTTGGGATGTGGCAGTCTCTGAGGGGGGAGAGGAGATTAACCATGAATAGTAATGTCGAGTGCTCCTGGGGCAATTCTTCTGGGTCATTTAATGCAGATAAACAAAACCCCCATCAAAGTTAAAGGCAGCCCTGTAGTCTGGACACAGCTATGAAGGCAGTAGGTTTAGGAATTAGTTTGCTTCCAGAGCTGCTAAAGGTTTGGAAAAATTAACTACAGTATGTTGATGTGAAGATTTATGAGAGGATCAAGGAGATATGAAAATGAAAGAGTCAACAATATCAGAGCATGACATGAGATAGTGAAGTATTTTATTTCCATTGCTTTCAATATTATCTCTTGGTTGGCAGGAAATAATCTGAGAAGGGAGACTGCATAGCAGAGGTACGGAAAATAGATGTGATCATTTTCCACAGACGCAATGAGCACCACTCTAGATATTTTATAACTTGCTAGTGTTTTATGTCATTTCTTCAGACATCTGTGCATTAGAGTGACTGAGAACTGCAAATGATGTATAGTTAAGATATCCCCCTATAATTAAGCTGAAATAATGCTGGATTATTCTAGCGTAATTATAGGGGGCTATTTTAACTATTAGCTCATTAAAAAGCTATGATGCAAATCTTGTTCTGAAAGAGACCAAAAAATGAGTATATATGAACAAAATGTCAGTGGTCGTCTGCTGAGACCAGATGGAGAGGTATAACTATACTCAGTTTATCAGTCAATATATTTAATTATAACCCAGCTTGGATGGAGCCTGCAATGGCCTTTTATTATGTTTAGTGGTTGCAGATGGACATGGTGATTCAGAAACACTTGGGAAGGGAATGCAGTACCTATGCAAAAAGATGGCCAAAATCAGTCTGGGTTTCAGATGAAGCCCTGCCACCTGCTCCTCTCTAGATGGGAGCCGTCCTTTCACCCACCTTGCACTTCAGGTGCGGCTCATGGGGTTACAGAGGCTGGCGCTGCAAGACTAATATCCAGCAATCAGTGTTTTGGTCCCATGACAAGGCTGCCCCAGGAAGTGTGGAAGTGGTTGCAGACAGCACGAGCCCCTCTGGAGCGCAAGGCGCTCATCTGTGTCTAATCTGCTTGGGGTCAGCGTTGGTCAAGTGTTATGGAGCAGTGACGTTGCCTGGTTTTCAGCAATAAAAGCAAAGCAGTATGCTTGGCTGGTCCGGTCTCTAACAAAGGGCATCCTGGAAAGGGGCTGCCTGCGCTCACATCCTCTCTTCCACGGGGAAGAGAGTTATTCTCCACCCTGTTATCTCTCCTGAATGACCCTGATGGGGACAAGGCACCCTGAGCAGCTGGAGGGAGGAGGTGCTGCCCTGCTCCTTGCACTCTGTCAAGCCCCTGCTTGGCTGTGCTAACCAGCAAAAAGCTGTCCTGGGGTGAAAGCCTGATCCCGCTGTGCTTGTAAAGGTAAGGGGCTCTCTTGCCTGGCCCTGCCTATAGGGTGGGATACAACTGGGGCACAGTTTAAGCAACTGACTTAATTGAAACTCCATCTTTTGGGCTGAGACCTCCAGGATCCTTCCCTCCAGAGGAGGGGATCTGTGCATGTAAGGATCAGTCTCTAGTCTCTCATTAAGGCATTGCTTTACAGGGGTCAGCTTTTCCCTCCCAATTCAGCCTCTGCTGCTGCCTTGCACAGGGTGATTAAGAAAATGGTCTGCTTTGCAAATATGGTCAGGTGTGCCTGCTCTGCCCAAAGGGGCATCTCTGCATCTGACAGCAAGCAGCAGGGCAAAATATTAGAGCAGAGGCTAAATAAGAAAAATGACTTCTTGCCCTCAAGCATTATGGCAACAAATGGTGAAGAACATGCCCTCGGGGAACGGCAAAATGAATTAGATGAATGTGTAATGTCCAATAACTACATGTTGAATCAAAGGGCATACTCTTAAAGCATGAAGTTAGCAGGGGCTGCAAGCAAGCAGCAGAGAGTCAGCCAGGAAATTTATTGTTGCGTGGGATGGCATGGTATGTAAATCTTGCTGGAGAGCTCTTTGCGGTTGCTGTCGGCTTTTGAAGGGGTAGGTAATGAGTGTAAGACTTTGTTTTATAGGAGAATAATGAAGGAGGAAAATCAACAGAAGAGCAGGATTGGCAGCTCAGGTAAAACTGGAGTCCCACCCAAGCCTCTTTGTGGTCTGAGCCTCAGCTCCAAGAGCTGGAGTTGAGGAAAGGAAGGGTTCTGAGGGAGAAAGAGAGGGAGGCAGACTGGGAACGAGGGTGGAGCTGGCTCCATCTGTATGTTGGCATTTCTGCTTTTCCACTCAGCTTTCCCCTGTAGCTGCCTGCTCAGCCAGGAGCAGTGGTGTGGGGCAGCATGGACAGGGAGACCCGGGAAGGGGCTGGGGTATTTTTTTGCTTGACTGAAGCACTCACGGCTAGATGTGATTGGGAAAGGATGTTCCCAGTTTTCACCCAAGGGGTTTTTTCTGTATTTATTTTAATTTGATTAAGGGTTGGCTGAAAACTAAAAACATGACCACGTGCCCAGGTGAGCTGGCAGAAGGCGTTTGCCTGTGCATGACGGAGGCGACTGACTGGCAATGGTGTGGATGCAGCACCCTGTCGGCTTGTGCTGAACTGACAGTGCAACGCTGCACCCCAAGACTGCAGAATGGACCGAGCAAGCGCTGTGGTTACGTGAGCAAGCAAGCCATGTGGTTACTGCATCGAGGTCTGAAAAGAGCTTCAAAGGATATTGCTGTCTGCAACCCCCGGGGAGCGCAGCTCCAGGCTGGCATGTCCTCGCTGCCAGGGAGATGCTCTGCAGGAAAGTGGGTTTGGGCACTTGGAGGGACTGTCACTGGTGAGACCAGTACCCAATGCCTCGGGAGCCACTGGGTGGCGTATGAACACTTACATACATAAAAGAGCAGGATCCGTGGAAAAAAACAAGGCAGAAATATATGTAGATAATTACATGGCCTCTCTTTGGACTGGGGCGACAGCAGGTGAAACCAACCCAGCGTACATTAGGAAAGTGGTTATATGTCATGCCTCCTTTAACAAATAAAAGTCCAGATGATCAAGTATCTAGGAGTAAAGTGCAGGGGCTCTAAAAGCAATCAGCTAATGAAAAATCACAGCACAGCCTCGCCTTTGCCATGCAGGGCACAAACAGGGGACCAGAGGGGCGATGACAGCTGCAAAGCCCCTCAGCGGACAGCTGCCCAAAATCATTCCTGGTGCTTAAATACCAGGCTGGCAACAGTCAGGAGTTTCCCTTGTTTGTGCTCTACTCAACTGGGCACTGTCTGTGCCATGGCTGCAGTTATTTCGGTTGTGCCGTCCCCCCGGATGCTGATGGAGGAGGAGGGCCATGCGTCCCTGGCCCTGGGCACAGCCCTACTCAGCTCACTGCCCAACGTTTTCTTTTCTTATAGGGACAGCCTCTCCCAGGCCATTGCTTTTGCCCATGGGGACTGATGACAGCTGGCTCACCAGCAGTTGCCCCTGCAAGCCGGCTAAAGCCAGGAGGGGGGTTTTGGCAGGAGACAGGAGCCAGAAATGCTCTATCTCAGTACCCTCCAGACTCCTCACATTTTCCTCCCCCATTTGGTTTGTCCTTGACTGATTTGTACCCCTTGCTTCATTTCGCAGGCTCCTCTCCCTCTGATTGTTTAATGTAATTAAGAAAATATTTGTAATGTTTCTCTCTCAGTTTTGCTCATTGCCCGCAATTCCCCCTGCAGGAAAGTAAGCTCTCACAGCCTCCTGCAGCTGGGGCTGTGAATATTGCAACGGAGAGATGCTCGGAGGAGTTGCTCATTCCCAGAAGGGTATGGCCCCAGAGCAAAAGAGAACAGGGCAGACTACCTGGCTGTGACGAGCCTCTTGAGACATGTTTTATCTTCTCTTACCAACTGTCAGTACAAACGAACAAGAAGCTCACTTTAAGGATGTTTCATTTATATGATAGCGGGGCTGGGACAGGAAAGGGGGGAACAGCACTAAGATAAATGATACTATTTCCAACTAATTGAACAAGAAGCTCACTTTTAAGGATGTTTCATTTATATGATAGCAGGGCTGGGACAGGAAAGGGGGGAACAGCGCTAAGATAAATGATACTATTTCCAACTAATTCAGATAAGCATTTGTTCTGAATTCAGCAGCATCGCTGTGAATGCTCTTTAGCATCCCTGTGAGCCCCTGTATTTTTAATATGAGAACCACCAACATGCTTTCATGGTGTTCAGGCATCAGCACAAGCATCTCACAAGTGGCAAAAGGCAGGAAAGTGGAGATACCAGCCAGGCTGGGGCTGTGTCTGCTTGTGTATTAGCCATGGTCAGTCATCCACCTTCCCCCCTTCATGTGAGGTGTGATCATTAGGTATATCTGCTCTGAGCTACTGGTCATTCATCACTCACCACCCACCACTAACTTGTTGGCAGGCGGTGGCTGTCCCCTGCCTGCTGCTGTTGCAAGGGCAAGAAGGGGTCTTGGCTGTGCAGGGGAAAAGAGAAGTGGGTAAGCAGAGCAGAGTGATGATAGCCTGGAAGCATACTGACTGTTCTCTGCCAGCTAAAGGAATTGCTTTCCATTCAGCCTGGATGAAAGAAGGAAAGTGGAGGTGAACGCTGCTCTGCAGCTTGTCCATCCTCCAGCAAACCACGGTAAGAGTGTCCTGCCCGGCCGCGGGACGTTCCCTTCCTGCCCCTGTAACTCAGCATCCCTCTGCAAGAGGGAGATTGCTCCCCCAGGGAGCTGAAATCCTCACTGCTTGTGACTGGTGTGAACTCCACGAAGGGACACTGCTCTGCAGCTTCTGGGAGTCTCGATGGAGCAATAGCTTGATGCCATGGCTGCTTTTTCAAAGGGATGCCTGGGGAGGGGCCAGGTTACAGGGAGACGTCTGCCCATGAAGGGAAAATTTTCCATCCCTGGGAAACAGACTAGGAGGGAATCTCCACTGTAGTCCCCTTCCTTCAGAGGCACAAAGGTGCTGTCTTCCCTGTCCTGCAGACGGGAAGCTGAGGCAAAGATCGATGTTCAGCCATTGCAGAAGCAGCCCATGGTGGAACGGAGACCAGGGCCTGGATCTCAAGGTAATGTCCTCAGGATCTCCTCTTCATTGCAGGCTCTCATGAAGACCGCCGTGGTTTTGGGGAAAGTCACTTCATCTGGATGGAGATCAGGAAGCACGACAGATTTTGACTAACAAATGTCAGCAAAACAAGAAAAGAGAAAGTGAAGTCTGGCCCCTGAGCAGACAGGCATTTACTCATGTCCTTGTCTGTAAAGGTTTCCTCAGCATTTAGCATGGATGTAAACCCTCTCCCCTGAACAGCACCCAAAATGCCAGCTGGCTCCAGCAGACTGCAGGAGGCACACGCGTGACATCTAATGCAAGCCCAGGCACAGCATCCCAAAAAGTGACAGTCGCTCCAGTCTCAAGTAGGATGGTGAACTGCTGATTCCTCTTGGGCTAGCAGAGGGCAGCGTCATTTCGGAGGGTTGCTCCAGTGCTGGGGTGGCACCATTTTGCTGAGCATCCCCCCTTGTTGACTCCTTCCCCACAGCCTGCCTGTGGCTGCAGGTTGATCATGCTGTATGAGCTTGAGTCAGCAGCAGAAGAAAAGATCGTTACTTCTTGCTTTTCTTTTTTTCTTTATTCCTTTCAGGATAATAGACTGCTCCCCTCCCCAATTTTGTTACTCACATGAGATCACGCAGTCCAGGACGCTCTGTCCTTAAAGACAAAATGAAAAAAATAAACCAGAAATAATTATATAAGTCAGAGAATATTGCAGTTAATGAGCAGGAGTGCCTGCTTTGCCTCCCTCTGCACTGCCCAAGAAAGTGCCGATAAAACTAGATAGATACGTGACCTGATGCTGTTGCCCGAATACATTAGTCAATTTTAATCTTTTTATTTTGCAATAATTATGGCATTGACTGTACCTTTTCTGTCTGAGGGAAAGTTTATAACGCTTGGAAGCACCTGTGTGAGAAAAATGGGCTTTATTGATGAATTTTCACAGGATGATTTGGCACAATGTACTTAGAGCCCTGGTCCCCTCCGAGGATGTATTCCCACCCAGCACCAGCCCTGGGCTCCCGACACCTCACGGCTGGGTTTGTGGGAGAGCAGGGCTGGGCTGGCTGGGGTGCACCACGTGCATACCTCTGTGTCTGCCCTTAATGGCTCATCTGAACTGCGTGGCGTCCTCATTTACCTATATTTCTACACTGCCACAAAGCACTGATCCTCCACCTCTGAAGACTGAGATCTACAGCTCTAGGACCATAGAAGGAGATGATGGTGACACCAGAGTTTCTATTTGTGTGTATCACGAAGCATGCAGCACAGCCTCCTATTTAAATAGCAAATTTTTGCCAAAGCATGAATGCTTCCTATGAGGCTCAGGGTGCCCTCAGCTTGCACTGAAGTGACTCGCAGCCAAGGGCACTTGTCACCTCCCAGGAGGTGCTAAGTGGTGGGTAGCACGGCATTGGGAAAAGTGGGCTGGGGTAGCAGAGGCAGAGCTGGTCCATGCTGGAGGGTGTTGTAAGTGCTGCATGATGGAAGTGTGGAATAGCACCTGTTTCACAAGGTCTGGCTGAAATTGATGCTATTAGTTCCCTGCTTTCATGAGTACTCAATGCACCCACACAATGTAAAAGCAGCATCTCGTGGATCAAAGTCAGCTCTGTCTCTTTTGCATCCACTTTGCTATTATCCATGCTTCACAGCTGGATCACTATGTGACACATTGCAGCCCTTCCCTTTTCTTGCTTTGGATTAGAGGTATTTTTAATGTTTACCTGCTTGAAGAAGTAACACATTTTACCTAGTGATAGATGTACTTTATATTTACTCAGACAGCTAGCTCAGGTTATGAATCCAAAACTGATGAATGACTTAACTACTACTGGATGGATCAAAGTAGAGCAATATACTTTGAGTGTTGGTTACACCAGGGAGGGTGCCTAGCAGGTCAGTCCATCCAAGATCTTGTATTTATTTTATTTTAACATTTCTTGATTTCAAAACAATAAAATGCTGCTCATGGGTAAACTTACGAAACAAAGGAGGCTGCCAATAGGACTGACAACGTTTCCTTGGCAACATTTCTTAGCTTTTACCCCAGTGATTGATATCCAAGGATAGCCATTTGCTTTCTGCAGAGGAGCAGGAGAATATGGCTCAATGATTCTCTTCCTGGGTCCTGAAAGCAGAGAGAGGAGAAGCAATCCATTATAGCTGATGTGACTTTACACATTAAAAAAAAAAAAAAAAAAAAAAAAGGAAAATACCCACAACCAAGGAAAAAGAGGAGACAAATTGCTCTTGGAACCTGATCCAAAAAACTCGCTGTTCTTGATAGAAAAACTTTTTGACTTCAGACCAAACTCCTGATGTGTGTTTAAGACTGACTGTAATCTGAACACATTTCTCTGCTGTGCTCTTTGCTCTCCTTGATTAAAAACCTTTTGTGCAAGCAGTGTTTCTTTTTCTGTTTGTACCATCCAGCTCCACTGTTCATGGGGAGCCCTCAATACCATCTGCCTTGGGAAATAAGCAGCCATTGGGGGAGCTGGATCCTGCTTTGCTGTCCCCAGATTTAATACAACTGAGGAAGACTGCATTTGCAAGCCCAATCAGAGCTAGCCAAAAAGTGGGTTTGGGTGGGTGAGGGAGACAGGCTGGACAAGTCACGCTTCAGAGATGAAAACTCCTGCATTTCTCTCATCCCCCATTGCCCTCTCATCCCGCTCCAGCAGTTTTGCAAGTCTCCTTGCTGTTTATTTGCAGAAATACCTGAATGGTGCCACTTGTGCCAAAGCACTTTGCAGTCACCCAAATGACAGCACTGGTGTGGTGACTGTGACAGCTGGCAAAAATGCCCCGTTCCCAGAGCTGCAGCTGTACTGCCAGTGTGGGTGAATAACAGCTCCACGTCAAGCACCAAAATCCATATCAAATTAGTCCTGAAGACCCAGGAGGCAGTTTTCCCTTCTCTGCAGGCATGCGACACGTGGGCCCCACTCCTGATGCTCCACGGTGGCTTTGGCTGAGTGGAGGAAGAAGACTTTGGGTGATTTTGTGGCTCCTCATCATGATCCAGGGATCTGGAGAGAGAGACAGGAGGGCAGCAGCGCTCAGGGACATGGAAGTTCTGGCCCCAGTTGCTTCTCCTTGTCCATGCCCCTGACACAGTCCCATTTGCAGGGGACTTGAAGCAAGTTGTCTCAGTAGCTCCATGCTGTTTGTCACATTCTCCCCAGGTTTCTCTTCCTCACTAAGGATTTTACCCCATCTTTCTATTTTTCAGGGTTTGAAGTGAAGGTAGTTGCAGTTCTGCCCCAAGAAAGGGCTGCCAGCTTCAGCAGGGCAGCAGCAACGGGTTCCTTCCGTGGGGTTACAGGAGGAAGCTGTTGTTGGGCATGGGTGTTCTAACACCTCAGAAATCATTGCAGCCAAGCAAAAAGAGGGAAATTAATGAAAGAATGCATATGGGGTTTGGATGGTTGGATACCGGAGAGGTTCATCCTTCCTTTCTTTCCTGCAATTTATCCCTTGGGCTTCTATACCCCTATTTTAGCTTCCTCCAAGCCTCCCCCAACCTAATGTCCCTTTAAGCTCATGGCTTCTAAGCCCATCACAGTGCACACACTCCTTCCCCATCTTTTATTTGCCTCTGCCACAGGACTGCTTGCTCCTTTGCAGCCCCCCTGCCCCAGTGCTACTGGTGACCCCAAAGCCCTTGGTCACCAGCAGGAGAGAAGCTGAGGCCAGTGCGTCCTGCTGATGGCCCAAACACTGACCCTCATGGAGGAGGTGGCCCCTCGCTGTTCTCGTGGCTGCTGTGGTCCAAGGCGTGTGCGGCGGCTGGGAGGCTGGGCGAAGGACTGATGGACAGGCAAAGGACAAGCAGTGGGATCACAGCATGCCTTGTTTCTGTCAAGGAAGGGGATAAATCGATGAACACACAACAAATCAATGCTGTTGGGTTTTGTTTTTTTTTTTGGTAATGTGATCTTTTCCATTAGGGTGCTCACCACTGCTCCATTAATAGTTCACATTCAACCACCAGTGCTCAGTGGTACCCAAGGCCTGAGGAAATGCAAAATTAAAAAAAAATATGGACTGTAATTGATCCAGCAAGTTGTATAATCACATGATGCAAGTGGGAGATTTTATTTTTGTAAGCTGAGTACCTTATTTTCTGAAGCCTGAGATACATTCACGCGCTACAGGAGCATTATATTGCTTATAAAATTATCTGGTTCTTTTTATAATCCAGCATCAGTACAGCCTGTCCCAAATAACTCTTTTTAAGATGCACTCCACAGACATACTGTGTACATAATTATTTCTCTTTGTTTTTCTCCGCTATTTGTTTCGTCCAGTGTCTCCCTCTTTCCAGTGATGGATTGTCTGTACCTGCAGACACAAATAAAGCCTGTTAGTTCTTTAAGGACACCCTCCAAGTCCCAGCATTAGCTCTCCTGTTGCTGTTTCTCTTTCCTAAATAGAGACATTTTAGTAGATGGCTTTTGAGGATTTAGAGTACGAGGCTGTACCCATGGAGGAAGCAAGGGGGGATTTGTGGACCCCCTTACTCCCCCATGCAGAAGGAGAGAGGTGGCCAAGGGGCTGCAGCTTGCGGGGACAAGGAAGGGCCAGGATGCCTTTGCAAACAGGGATCTGCACAAGGATTCTCTCACCAGGGAAAGGGGCTGCTTTCTGCTCTGAGAGAGGATATCCTTTTCGCAGGAGCCAGGGAAAGGATGGCTTGGTGGGCTTAGCTCTGGGACATGCTGTCAGGCAGCCAGCCTGGTCCTGCCTGCTGCAACTCAGCATCCCACCCTGGAACCAGGGAGAGAAATCCCACTGGGGTGACAGGCACGTGAGCTTTGGGGTCGTCTGCCTCACCTTTCCCTGAAGTGAGCAACGAGCACCCCAGCAGCGGGGATGGATCTCCAAAACAGAATTTTGCCAGAATCCAAACAAGAATATGGCAACTCCCAAGCTAGGGCAGCTCGGAGCCTGGGTGGGAGCAGACTAAAAAGAAACGGGGTGGAAATCCATCCCTCCTTCCTGGTCAACCCGTCCTTCCCTGCAGGCCTGCTTTGCAAATTTTGGGAGCCTCCTGCATTTCTCATCTCTATCTACCTCCCTCCATCCCCTCTGGAGCCCACCCATACACTCCACAGGACCCTGGAGTCAGTGGAGGGTCCCTGGTGTCACTCCAGGTCCCTGGTGTCACTACCAGCCCCTGCTGCCAGCTCTCTGCTTGCCTCACCTTTCAATCCAGGGTTTTCCCCAGCTGAGCTGCTCTCAGAAAAGCCCATTTTTTTCCCCTTCCAACCCCAACTATAACCATGAGAAGAACAAACCAAGTGTCTTTCCGCTCTGCCACCCAGCTGCCTCTTGGAGCACAGAGCATAGCATGCACGCTCAGGTGCAGATAAATGCATTGAAACAGCTGCATCACCCACCACAGCACCTATTGAACTGCTTACAGCACCAAAATGGAACTTTGTCCATGTGCCGAGGTTGCTGAAAACCTTCAGACTCTGCAGATCCAGGCAAGCATCCTTGTATGGTTAGGTCCATGCTTCATGACTTTACCTGATCTCAAGTAGATGGGAGGGATCTAAGGAAAACTAGCCTCTAGGAGCAAGGTAGCATCTCCAGAGAAGATGTTCAGGATCACTGGCTTGCTCTGAGCCCAGGTAAAACTGATGCAGCTTTGTCTCATGGGTTTATAAATTACTGCTACCACCAGGTTTGAGTGGAACGTGCAGCCACTCTCCAGAGAAGGCAACTCAGTCATCAGTGACCTAGTCCTAAACTTTGCAAGGTAAAGAACCACCTCGAGAAAAGGCAATATCCCAGGAAAGAGACTCCTCATTGCATTTGGACTATTGTCTGGGACTTTGCTGACCTGGAAGAGTGGGGGGACTTCAGGCCAGACTGACTGTTCAGAGTGAGGAAATCTAAGTTCCCCTATTCATAGCTGGGAAAAAGGAGATATGTTCCTAGCCTTGTGTGTACAGCCTGAATTAGTGAAGTAGGTACACTGTAAACCATCCCCTTCTTCACAGCACTGTTTTTCTCTAAACAATGGAGAGCAGAAACTGGAAATGTGCTGATATGATAAGGGGGGGTGGAGGATAGGCAAGGTCAGATGTACTCTTGTTGCTGTCTTCCTGGCTGTAGACATACACACCTCGCTTCTCTAAAAGCCAAGGAAGGACTCAGATACTTTAAAAATCTGTATTAGCTGTGCCAGACCCTTGTCCTTTCTACCTGGATGCATATGGTGGGTAACTAAGGAAACTAAGCACGCTGCAGATGCCTTGGTTTGAAACGTCTCTGCCAAGAGCTAGTTGCACAGGACTTCTATTCCGCAAGAAATCATGACATTTGCAAAAGTTTGGTTTGGCAGAAAAATTAGTCATTTTCCCCCCGAAAAGGAAAATCTGTGGAGAGGGGAAAAAAAGGGAAAAAGAATTGCTTGGAAAAAAATCAGACCATTCCTATTCTTTATTTTTCTCCCCTGGTGCAGAACAGAGGAACAGCTGCCGGTGTCTCCTGAGGATCCCCCAGCCACGAGCTGAGCAGCCTCAAATCCCAGCGAGCTGCTGCCTGCGCCGGAGCCCCTGTGGCTTTGGGCTTCCCGTGGCAGAGCTGAGCCCAGCTGGGGCTGGGAGACGCTGTCCTCATGGCAGCACCACCTCCAGCCAGTGGGGAATCAACCCTGCCCCAACCCACCTGCTTCCGCAGCCCAATTCCAGTTTTATCTCCCTCTCAGTTTTTGGGAAAAAGTTTATTTTGCTGGAAAACTCCTCATGAACCTTTCTGGATATGTTTGCATGTTGCACAGTCACTCCCAGGGCTGGTACTTTTAAAAAAATAGTATTATTGATCTGAAGAGAGGAAAAAAAAACCCCTATCAATGCCAACTGTCATACAGTTGTGTCGAAGCCCTGAGCCTCACTCCTCGTCTGCCAAAACAGGCCATGGTGACGGCACTCACGGATGCTGAAAGAGATTGTATCGAGATGCTGGAAAAAACAACCTGTTAAGATGACTGGCTCACTGCTCTGCCTGAAATGGCAACATTTGAACACACAATACGCTCAAAGATGATTAAGCTGGGGAAGCGTAATGATATGTGAAACCAATTTTTATTAATATCAGACTGAAACGCACAGCCTTGTACGAGAGAGAGAAATCTCCATGCTCCTAGTAATGGAGATCAGAGCCTTAATGATCATTACACTACTAAAACGGTACACTAATACCACAGCAGGTCACGGGGGTCAGAGCAAATGCTTTTGTCTTTGTATTACATGCTTTTATGTCTTCATTTACTCCACCAATTCTCTCATTATTTCCTCCTCATCTGCTATTCACAAGCATAATTTCTTTGGCTGACATTCCCCTCCTCTCTCACTAAGTGACAGTCGATATTACATCATCTGCCTCGCTGCAATGCCTCATACGCCACGAGATATGTTGGAGCGGGTTCCTCCGGGACTTGTTTTCCAGCCGTGCTCCGTCTGAATCAGCGAGGAAAGGAGGATGCTACACAAAGCCCCTGGGTGCGGCTGGAGCGCAGCTTGGGCAGCGCGGTGGCCGCTGCTTCCACCTCACTGTCTGGGAGGCGATGCCCACCTGGGAGAAATCCATATGCTCCCATTTGCTCTCGTAGCCTGCCTTAATAAGCCGTTAATGAGGAAAATAATGTAACGAATTAATTGAGCCCACCCATGAATTAAAAATGTTGATGGAGGTCCTGGGGATTTACCCCAATGTAGCAAAGCAGAATCTTTATCTATTTGTCCCCCAGAAAAAAAAAAGGAAAAAAAAAAAAAAAAGAAGAAATCTGATGATCTTGTATTAGTCCTTATAGCCCCAGTATACGAGCAGCAAAACCTGCCCATTTCGGCCCGGTAAACACATATCATTGGGGTGGCATGACCGTTCTCATGGCTCAGTCCTATTGCTTGTGTCACTGTAAATCACTGGGTGATTAAAGCCAGCTAATTTCTTATGGCGCTGTTTAGTTTTGTGGTGTTGTCTTCCACTCTTTCACACGTGGCATGAAACAGGGACCTTGCATCATTTTGAAACATATAGTCAGCTCGTTCAGGAGGGAGAACTCTACCATGGTTTTTTTCCCTCTTTTCATTTTATTTCCTGATTCAATACTGCCTGCCTTCCCTTGCTCTTAACTAGCCAGTAGTTCCTACTCCTGGGCTGTCTGCAAAGGAAAGCTATCTAACTCTGAAATTTAATAAAAGCCTCTTAAGTGATTTGGGAGTGCGTAGGAGAGAGAGAGATCTCCAAAAGCAAACATTACTGCTAGGGTGTACATGTAGCTTAACAGGATTTTCTTCTTTGTGAATCTGAGCTCTTAATAAGACAATCTGAGATTAAGGAAGAATTGGAAGGTTTTATTTATTTAGGTATCCATCTAAATATGTTTTGGCTGTTTTTAGTGAAAAGTGTGTCAATAGATACCTCACATCCTAATAACATTAAGTTGGGATTGTTATTTTTTTGTCCATTTATTACAGAACACCATTTCCCCATGCTCTCTGCCATTTTGCCTGTAATTTTGTTTTCTCTCCTCCAAATTTCTTTCATCCCTCTCCCATTTTTTTTTTTAATCCTCTAAGACCAGACTGCTTCTTTCTACAGGATGACTGAGAGGAGTAGTGAAAATGAGTCGCGCAAGTCTTACTCACGGTTTCCTCTGTGTTTGCCCTGCATTACTGGGACAGACCAAAGCTGTACAGATGAAAAGATGCCCACAAGCTACTCTGAGTAAGCTCCTGTTTAGGATCATATAGTGCACTCTATGTTTTTTTCCTAAAACAGGATGCTCTAAACCAGTGGCCCCTGTAAAAGATAAGCAATTTAATTATAGCAACGAGATAAAAGCAGAAATGGCTCTCAGACAAAACCTCTGACGATTAGATCAGAAGTGATGTGAAAGGACACCCGCCGAGGAAGAAGGAACTCGGCACTGATAATGTGAGGCACTACCTCACGGAGCTCGGAATAAAATTTCCTAGTTTTTTCCAAAAATAGCCTGGGAGCTCATATCAGAGGGACTCACGGCTCCGTGCAGCAGGTGTTTCTTCCCTTTTTATGCTCTCCCTTGCATCCAAGCCTGATCATGTTCTGATATAGCGTAGATGAAGTGTAAGAGAATAGTGGGAAATACCATATTTTAAAACACAATTACCACAGCATGTCAAAACTAGAGAGAATGGCAAGGAATGTCAGAAGGGTCTTGACACAGCAAGATAACTGGGCAACATTATGGCAAACAAAATGGAGTGTAAAAACTCCAGGAGGCAATGCAGAATAGAAGAAATAATTGACTGCAGTCACTCGGAGGAAGGAATATATCGGTTTCATCAAGGGAAGCGAAATGAAAGTGGCTGGTCAGCAACCAAAAAGTAGTTGGAGAGATGCTAAAAGTGTTATTGGGTAATGCTGATACAATGATTAAACAAATGGTGTGATCAGCCTTTAGATGCTGCATACATATGTGGTCACCATACTTTGGAAATGATGTAGCAGCAAACAGAAGAGTTCAAGAAGGCTGTCAGAAAGGAAGGGGCATGGGCATGTTTCCAAAGAGACTGAAAATATCAAAACCACTTGGTGCAGAGCAGAGATAACAATGAGAGAAAAGAGAAGAGACACAGGAGAGCTCTTATTTAGCTGTCCTCAAGCCCAAATACAGGAAGAGGAAGCACTCAAAGACAAAACCAAGCTGAAAAACACCCCTACCCCATCACACAGCTCACCTTGGGAATCCATTTGCCTTGTGGATATCCCAGAGTTTTCTTGATGGAGGGCCACGTGGTCCATGTACTAAGCCCAGTGGGGAAGCCACCTGTGCAGTAATTTTCAGTTGCCACGTCACCTATGGGATGACATCCGTCCCAGTCCTGCATCACCGCAGCCCCGGGCGCAGCACTGTCCTGTTGCAGCCTGGGGCACAGTGCTGGACCTCCCCAGGAGGAGCTGTACCCGGGGCAGCCTTTGCCTGCAAGAGCTCAGCCCCACTGCAGGTTTGAACCTGGATGGGCAAGCACACTGCGGCACAGCGCCTCTGGGTGAGGCACTGCAAAGCTTCCAGAGGCTAAAGGAAAGTCAGGCTGTGAGGACTCCGAGTCCTCTTTCAACAGGGGTGTTTCAGGGGACAGCCCCCCATCTGGGCCCTGGCTCTCCCAACGCCTCTGAGGTGGCTCAGGTGCAGGTGACACTGCTGATGTCGCATTGCACGGCAGCCAGCAATTGTTCTCACTGAATGGATGCTGCAAGCTGATTACCTCTCTGGCAACTGCCAGCATTATCACAGGGGTAGTAAGTTTTGTAGCTCATGTTTTGATGAGCTACAGAAGCCCAGGGCATGATCTGCCAGCAGTGACAAACCAGGCTGTGACGTCCTGAGAGCAGAGTGGTTGCAGGAATGTGACATGGTGTGGTCACCCAGTTCACTGGTGTTTAGTGAAGTGTCAGCACTGGGTGTTTCTTCCTACTGCCCAAATGAGTTCGGTGCCTCTTTTTCTCAAGTTGTGAACCCACATTAGCAAAGGGATTTTTACTTATTAAAAAGTAAAAAACAAAACAAAACAAAACAATGACTTTGTCCTAAACCCTACTGTGTAAAAAAGGAATGGAGAGAGGGGATGCTTCAGTGTCAGCAATGGGGCTTGGGAGAAGAGAAGGAGGTTGCGTTCCCTCCTCTGCTATAAACTGCCAGCAGTCCCTAAGACATGTGCCAGTTCCTACTGGGATTTGCTTCTAGACCACAAGCTTCATTTTAAGATGCAACCCTAAATCTCTTTGAGTGTGGCCATGCCACCAAGCTGGGTTTTCTATTTTGTACTGGACCCCTGGTCTCCCAGTCACCCATTAGTCTGCACAGCAGCTTTGCAATGCAGCAAACAAAGTAGTGCTCGTGGGGAGGAAAACTTAGGCAAGGAAGACAGGATAATCTGTGCTGGGATCCACTCTCCCTCTACTGCAAGTACAGCAGAGATGGGAACCACACTTGTCCCCCAAGGATGCCCCAGCAGACCTTCTTCTTTTGAAGTTTGAGACGTGATGGGACAGCTCTTGCGATGTGGTGCAAGCTTGGTGGTGCACACGCTGGGGCTGTACTCTGTTTCCTCAAAGCACCCGAGACCCCAACAACATAACCCAACCAGTGTGCGCTGCACCACACCAGCTGGGCAACGCAGTGCGTACTCTGCCACAGCAGCCACAGGCACTGAGGGCACCGTCCCCGCTCCTGGGGTCCCACCTGCAACGTGGAGGTGATGCTGGGGCTGACAGAGCTGTATCCCTGCACAGGGCTCTACGGGGAGAAACACAGTGAGATGTCAGATGCTGAAACAGAGCTCCTGGGTGAGAACCAAGGCCAGAGAAAGGTGCCACGCTGATGGGCAGCATGCAGAGGCCAGGTCTCACCCCGGACACATGTCCCAAAGCATGCACCATACTGGGTCAAGGTGATGCTGTGAAAGGAAGGGGGAAGACCAAATCTCTGCTGCCTGCTTCTTAGCAGATCTGCCATCATGCAGTTTTCTAACCACAGTTTTGATATCTGCCTCTCTCTTGAAGAGCAGATAACTCACCTCCCTGGCTGCCTCCTCTGTCACAAATATTCCAGTCCCTGATGCAATTAATTCGCTGGTCTCCATTTCACAGGCTTCAGATGCACTTAAGCCTTTGAGCAGTTGCCTTAACTTCAGTGAAACCATTTGCAAAAGTGAGAACCATTCAAGTGAAGAAGAGTTTGCCTAAAATCTGTAGCAATCGTTCCCATTTCAACTCTGGACTCTGTAGCTTTTTGAGCCAAAAAGATTTAGACGCTCTATATGCAGGATTCTTGCATTTTCCTAAAGCAATGAATGATTCATTCCAGTCGTGACTGAAAAGCTTAGGGCTTGCCTACAGTTGGAAATTTACCAAAATAGTTATTCTGGAAGAAGTCTTGGGGTAGCGGCACTCTTCTGGAATTAAAAAGCCCACACAGCCTTTGATAACGTCATTATTCTGAAAGAGCTGTTCTGCTACATTTGCAAGTGTTGACTTCCTTGTGTCAGAGGCTGCCGAGAGGGTTATCCTGACTGTGGGATTTACAACGAGGAGGTAAGAAAGGGTTTGTTTTGGTGTCTGAGAATAATAGTACATCTGATCTGCAACTGTGTTTTTGAGAGACCTATAAAATTAAAGGAGTGGAAACAGCATAGCAGATTATTAGCAACCAAGGTCCTCTGCCGAACTGGGGGTGTAATAGCGCAATGGAACTTATTTTATGACCTAATTTCTAGCTTAAGTTTTCCATCAGAGACTGCCTGGGACATAAGGACACATCATTGCTATATTTTAGTCATATTTCTTCGTGGTTTCATGTTACAGTTGCTAGCAGAAAAATTTGTTTTCGCCCTTGCTACTTCTCAACACCTTCATTTCACCACATGCCCCCCAAAACTGATGCAGCGCAGAGCCAGAATGTGGTGCTTTTCTGGGAACATGAAATCTGGCAAGCCCCTCAGATACTTTATTTCCCAGATTTTTCCCATGGTGCTACCTGGGGGACTGAATCCAAACCCAGCAAGGCTTGTCTTCACTGCAAATGTAAGGGCCACTTGTGCTCTTGTGAACCACCAAAAGGGCTGCTGCCCAGTTGCACCCTGCGCTGCCTGGTACTGGGCTTCATGGGCATCAGGTTTCTCGTGCTGGGACTTCCTTCAGGCTAGGTGAGGACCTCACACACGAAATGTTGCTCCAGGAAAAAAATCTTTGCAACATCCCCATACTTGTGGCTACTGCCTCTAGCCCCCTGCCTCCTGGCCATCTGGAGACCTGCAAGGCTCAGGGTGTTACACACACCAAAACATTAGGCATTAAATTCAGTGGGAACTAATTATGACCAAATTCTTTGGGTATGTGACGTGTGTGTGTGTGTATAGGAGTACTTTGTGCTTTTGTTAATGCCTGAAGATGCAGCTGTCTGCTGTTAAAAGGGCTCTTATCCCTGGGATGGCTCTCACCCCCTGGAAGAAAAGCCTCCAGCACCACAAAGGAGGTGAGGCTCAGCATTCCTGATAGTTCCACATTAAAACCGAACAGTAAGAAATAAGACAAAATAAAGCTTTTAGGTCCTCAAGGCACTTAAAAAAACATGGCAGAAGGCACAGCTCCTGCCTTTCCCAGTGCCTTCCAGTTACCTCTAACAGCCAGCTGCTGGCAGTGCCACGGCCAGATCTAGTCTCCAAGTGCCCTCCCCTTCCATTTGGTGGACCCACCAGAGCAGATACTGACTGAGGAACAAATGAGAAAGAAATAAACCACTTTACTACCTGTGCAATAGCCTTTATTGTCTGGTTCTTAAAATATCCCTGTGGCCTAATATATGCCATAAAGGCACTTCAGGCTCTTAATGGATAAACAAACATAAACAGCAATGCACAGGCAGGATTTAAGACCATCCACAAAACAGTTCATTTTCAGGCATTGTAAACTGGCAGGAACACATTAAAATCTATGCATATTGCTGGAGAAAGGATAACCGGGAAGGGAGCCTAGAACATCTCACATGTTTCTGCCCCAAGACAAGTGTATTCCGGGCAAAGATTACCAAAGTAATAACTAAAAATTACATCCAGGCTTGGAAGAGCTATTTTCCATCCTCCAGGGTGGCAATGGGGACAGGAAATCTCTGTGAGTGGAGGAAGGGGTGCAATGAAGCACCCAAACCCCTAAAGGTTGAGTACCACTCTGCCTACATTTTGTGTTCCAAATGGATATTGCGCAGGTGACATGAGGAGCAGCAAAAAAACTCCAAGCTTGAGCAAGCTTGTGGCTCCAGGCTGCACAGGGGGTTCCCGTGAAGCTGGGAGTGGGGCCAGCTCCATCTTCCTCCAGGCAGCAGCAGCTCCAGCAATGCAGCACGTGAGGAGGAGAGGGAGGAAGGGCTGCACAAAGCGTGCCGTGGTATTCAAATGCAACAACAGCAGTGGGCTCTGTACCTGCAATATAGATGTCCAACTGGAACCGACACCCCGCATTTCCCACAGCCTTCCAGCAGCGCCGCATCCCCAGGCGCTGTGCACGGTACATTGCTTTGTAGCGGCTCATAGTAACCCTGATGCTCAACAGCCCTTTCTGCAAAGTGTAATTACCTGCTGTCTCGTGAGGGCTGGCCGCACGCCTGTAGCATTTGAAATGCAGAGCTGTGCCTGGCCTGCAAACAGAGGGCCAAACGCAGTCCTGGAGTACTCAGGGAAAACTATGTTCATTTTAATGAAACACCACGGTTAGACTCGGTCATGGGACTCTTTAACAGCCAAAACGCAGAGAGCACTTTTACTCCTGCTCTGTTGTAGGGTCTCAGGAGTCACCGCTACACGTCATGAGGGAAACGTGCCTTCCTCAGCAGATGAAGGCTGGGAGAGTTTTATTTTCCAGATATTTTTCAGCTGGTTAGATTTATCTGCAAGCCAGATACCAGCATGGCAAGAGAGAATTTGAGAGAGAAAATGAGAAGCATTTCACTGGTAGATTGCAAAAATGGAGATTTAACTTATTATGCATGTGTTCGTTCATTCCAGGAGCCTGAATTATCGGAGCTAGTGTTTTCCTAATCACCACTATTCTCTGTGTACCCTCCTTCAGAGCATTGCATTCCCTGGAAAACTGACGCTGCCTCATGAATAGGCAATTACTTGTTTCCTCCTTCCCGCCTGGAGGAGGAAAAGGAGGAAGGTGCCCCAGGGATGCCTTTCCACTTCTGGAAAATGGTAGCTTGCAAATGCAAATTATGCTTTTTTTGTTTTTATCCTTCAGGAGACACTAGGTAGAAAAGACTTTAAAAAACAACCTAGTACAGACTTGCCTGCAGAGGTTAGGAGCGAGACGTGCGCAGGCTGATGCGAGGGGTTTTAGCAGCAGTCAGGGATTCATCAGGGCTCAGCAGAGGACCATCCAACCTGAAGGATTTCCCTGGCAGTATGTTGAGAAAGATCAACCCATGGCTTACTACAAGAGTGGGATGGAGGATGAAAGGTTGATGAGGAAGTTCTGAAGGGCTGGAAGACACAAATAGATTTCTCTCTGGTTAATAACCTGAGTAAAGCACCTGGATCCTGGCTGAGGAAGTCTGTGGGTGAGATGGGGCGCCGCAGCGGTGGCTGAAGAGGGGTTTAAAACCACCCATGCCTGGAAGAATTTATTGACACAGCAAGGAAAAAGCCTGCAGGCCCCTGTGCTGAGCTAGCAGTCAGCAGGGTAGCCCATGGCACCTGGATCAAAAGGATGCTCAGTGAGCACAGTGAGAGGGCACAGGATAAGTGTTAATGGGCGTAATGGCCAGATCTTGGGGATTGCATGGGGATCCATGTCATGCTTGCTGGCTTGTCACAGGGGCATGGCACTGGGGGCTTACCATGCTTTCAGGCAGCAGGCCAGGGGCAGAGGAGCATCTCTGCTCCTCATCAAGAGCATAGCTGCATGGGGACTGGCTGTTTCCAACCTAGTATGAAGCATCTTGCCCTAGGAGTTACGATTTCCCTCCGATGGGTGCTTTTATTTGTGTTTTCTGCGCAGCCAGATAGCCTGTGTGTGGGAATAATATTTTCTGTTTATTTGCAGGATCTGGTATACCTGGAGGTTTGACTTCAATTTGCTTTGGTATTCCAATAACAAGATATTAAAGCTGCTATGTTTGTTATGTTAACAAGCTGTGGTGTTTGTTTTAGTTTAAGGCTTACATTTTCTATAGTTCAGCATGAAGCTCACTGCACTTTATGAAAAATTTAAAAAAGCAGTCAGCTCTCAGTGCTCTGTTTACGTATTTCTGTTTCAGTCCTTTATTAAAGTGCTATTAAAAAATAGGAAGTTACATAAAAGAACTTGTATCTCTTTATTGTAGGTCTGCTGAATGGGATTACCAACTCAATGAACCTTTAAAATACATTTACTGACCTGTTTACCTTCCAGAAACTGATGTATGCTTTATATCCAAGCTTAATTTAATTTCCATATTAAAGCTATTATCTGTAAATACAAAGGGCATGAAGTCTCCCTTTAAGAGAGAGAAACAGATCAAATTGCATGAAATGGTAGCAGATGCTATTTTTCTCCAAGAAATTAATTTAAATGAATTGCATAAAAAACTGCTGAAAGAATTGGGGAACTGAGCCTATACTTCTTCTAGAAAAATCAGTTTGTGTCAGTTGTGTTCTGGAAGCATATTCTATCATAAAATAATTGAAAACACCAATTTCTCTAGTAAGGGGCCCATTTTTAAATACAATGGATTTGCTGGTGATGTACCCAACAGACTGAAGAACAGTTGAAAGCAAAGTCATTTTCCCAACCTGCAGAGTCCTGCCCTGATCTCAGAGGCCATTTGCTGTCAGATGACTTTCAAGAACTTTTAAATCTATCCTTGATGTTGCAAGGGAAAAATATGACTGCCCCAAGCACTCAGCCATAGCTTTATCAGCAGGTTGACGACTGCATTTCCATAGCAGAATTTCTTTCTCCCTGAACAACTAATATATCTTTCCATGCCATCCACACAGATACATTCTGCAGTGGCTTTGCCGAGATGTCACTTCTGCTCAGGTGAATATTCATCAAGCTCCAATTTTCCTATGCCTGTCCTGTCTCAAACTGCAACAATTGCTTTTTGTGCCTGAAATGGGTTTTCACAATGCTTCATACAACCTGGAAGAGTGGCGGCCCTTTGAACAGTCAGCTCTTCCCTCTCCCATCCCATGGCTGCCAAGCATCTCCAATACGACTGCACCTCCAAGACCAATTAGTGCAACAAGAAATAAAGAAAATAAAACAAGATCTTGTCTGCAGGTTAAAAGAAGAGGGGAGAAAGGGCAACAAATCAAAGCAATGAAGATATAGGTTGATTTTTTTTGCCTTTCCACCGTTGCTCCCATAATTTAACCTGATGTTCAACCTGACAGGGAGGAAAAAGATAGGAGGACTGCATGGTTGAGGAAAAGAAGATAGAGAAGCAGTCCCTTCTGTTCCCAGGAGACCTGACAACCCATCTACACAGTGCCAGAGAAGAGATTCCATCATCCTGCTCCCTGCGAGGGGACTGCTTCCAGTCTGCGTCCATTCTCTCACTGCCTGGCATGTCTCTGTTTATTCACTTGAAAAATCTCATCACCTTAAGCAGAAGCAGAGTACACTCCAGGAATATCCTCTCTGTCATTGCTAAAACATACAGATGAGAAACTCACCCCTTCTTGCCTAAGATCGCTTTCCCATCCTCTTATCATTACAGGCAGATCCAGCCCCTAAGCTCATCTGTGTCAGCTTAGCAATTTCTTCTTAACACTGGCACTTGTCAGGGGAATAGAAACTGCAGATTTCCTGGTGCTTACTATAGGAGAAACTCCTCTGGTAACCCAGCGAGGTCCCTCAGAGGAGTCTCAACATGGTGAGGAGGAGTTAGCCCACAGCAATTGCCCTCCTTATGGGCAGGAAACGGTGGCAAAAAAACTCGGTCCCACAGGGGTAGGATCTACCAAAGCTCCCCAAACCCCAGCATTTCCAAAAGACTACAAAACAGACGTAAATAACCTATTCCCTGTAATGAAAAGCATATGCAATGGGAGAGATCCTCAACAGCAATTCAACAGAACTCTGTTAACCTCAGTGAAGCTTCTCAGATCTGGCCCTTTTTTTTTTGTTTTTTAATGTACACTTCCCACTATTTATAAGGGTAGCCTTTAGCACTAAAAATCACTCCATAAAAGCCTATAAGGAGAATAATTTTTTTTCAGTAAATCGGGTCAAGAGTTGGTCCATGGATGTGCCCAGCCGTGTGTGTGTGTGTTTCACAGGACTGAGATGATCCCTCATTTGGAGGCTACTGAAGGCACATATGAACTGCAGGGGAGGAGGGTCATGTCCGTGCAGCCTGGTGCAGAGCTAAACATGCCCATTTCCATTCCCTGCATCCACCCGTACTGCCCTGGCCCAAGGCAGCCCCCCTGAGACCTACCTGCCACGCTCCTGAGACCCTGTACTTAACCTGCAAGAGGTGGAGGAACTTTGAAGGCTTACACAAGGAAGAAAATGCTAATTTTCTGGCAGTGGTATCAGCCACTGCCGCAAAGTTGGTGCATGTTTTCCTGGCTTAGCAACTGACTCAAAGCACAACTGGAGTCATTCACAGAAGAAAAACACCTACTGAGTTCTATTAAATACAAAAATGTGGAGTCCCTAAACCCCAAACTGCAGGAGGCTGGTAGGCTGTCCTGTGGGACACACTTGTCTTCTCCTGACAGTGCTCTCTGTTTATCTCCTATCAGCCCCCATCAAAGACCAGAAAGCGTCAATGGTCCTTTCCCACCCCAAGGTTCCTTCTTGCTTTCCCATCTTTGCGCTTACATGGATGTCTCCAGCTCACCCTGCTTCCCAGCACCCAGAGTCATTGACAAAGTCCTCTGGTAAATATGAGGGGAAGGGAGACGCATGAGGCAGGGGATGGCTGCCTGAAGCTGTGCCCTCTGCTGCAGCCTGAGACATCCCTGCGTGCCATCAAGGGGAGGTGGCAGCTGGCTGAAGCCTCAGCAGTGTAGTTGCAGCAGAGCCAGTGGGGACTGAAGGACAATGGCTGAGGAGGTCCTGGAATTGGGGCCAAAGTGGAGACATGGTTCTCCCTCCTCACTGGCTGTGGAAAGGGCTGCCTGCTATCCCCAGTGCCTGGGGGGAAGGAAAAGAGCACGGCTTCCATTTTTGTCCCCTGGTAATGGTCTTCCCTGACAACCTGCCCCTCCTCAGCTTTCCAGTTATGACTCTTGGACACAGTGGGGAAAATTGCTCCCAGGGGCAAGAGGGCCGGTCACCTCTTCTCTGTGCCTCTCCGTGGGATGTGAGGACCAAGTTCCATCTCTGGAGTGAAGAACACGGGAGAAGCAACCCAATGGGACCATCACAGGAAGGTACTGACTCCATAGTCATCATCAATGGACTTTCCTATAGGGACTGGGGAGGGGTTTCCCATTCCTACCTCTGAGATTTGTAAAATCATCAAGAGCTCACTATGGGGGCAGAGCAGCCAACAACCTGCCAATCAAACATCCAGTAAATGCAGTTCCCACTCTTCTTGCCTCAGCTGCTCAGGAATAGAAAAGGACTGACTATAAGGAGCATCACTTAGGTCCCATTAAGGGCACAGCTGGCAGGAACATCTTGTCAACCCTGATAGTCTGAAAGCACAATGGATCAGCTCAGGAGACTTCAGGCCTTCAGAGCATGTAAAGCACTGGCTGGCTCAGGCTGCTGCATAGCAGCAGTAGCATATAAAGGGGCAAGAGGTTAGGGATGCAGTCTCTGTTTTAAAAAGTGACACATACTTTGACAACTCTGTATAGATATATATGAGGTAGCATCAAATTCTGAACTGTCATTTATTTCCCCAATGTGTTTTGAACATAGTCCATTAAAACAGCTTTTGAGTTTAGCAGAGGTTTAAAAGCATTTTATTATATGTGAAAATAAAGATACATCTTTAGCATCTTGTCTCATATTCAGAGGAGATAGCCTCAACCTTGACTTTCCTTCCAACAGCATCTCCCTCCCTAATGGCACATTCTCTTTGTTCACATTTTAAAACTGAAGTGCTTAGCAGCAGAGTCCAGCAGAAGCAGCTGTTCAGCAACGGAACATTTCAACCATAAGGAGAAAGCAATAAGCAGGCTCAAGGATTTGCATACAAAGAGACCAAAAGGAAAAAAAAAGAATCTTATAGTATAACTGAAAATAGATTTACTACTTTCTTCTCCTTGAAACTGAATTATCACATTTCAGAACTAACATTTTCAGACCCATTTCTCATGGTATTTTTCAGTCTTCTGGCTAGGAAATATGCCTCAACTTCAAGGTAGATTCTTGGAGGCAATATATTTCTCATGCTACAGGAGATACAAGTTAATTCATTTTGTTCTCTGGTTCCTGAAGCTCAGGTGTGTTAAATGGGAAAGAAAGCAGTATTCCCAACTGAAACTGGATGCCCAGTATCTGATTTTCAAAAGCTTCTCTCCCTTGAAGGCTCAGAAGACCTCCTCCAGCAAAACCTGGCTTTAAAAATGTGAGTGGTGCCACTGACTACAGGAGAACTCCCACTGGCCTCATCAGTGACTTCTGTGATTTGCTGGATTAAGGCCTTCACGTGCTTATTGTGCTACAGACTTCAATGTGCTACTTACTCCTGAAAATTAGACATTGCTCTCTTTTCAAGCTCTCTTTTCAGACCTGAGAAACACGATGTTTGCAAAGTCAGTGGTGCTACACAGACTCATCAGACTTTTCTGACCATGGGTTGTTCTGCACATTTGCAACAATGCACTTTTATCTCCAAAAACAGTGTCCCTACAGAAAAAAAAATAAAATAAAATCCTTGTGTCTTGGGGAGTTTGTCTAAGCCTGCAAGGCTGGTGGGGTACAAGTCAGTGGTGGGCACACCCCATGGCTCTGCTGCATGTTCCTCAGGTGGCATAGAGAGTACAGCAACCTCATCTGTCTCTGCTTGGAAATATGGGAACGGGCATGGGCTGGGCAACTGACCTGACGTCTGCCCTGCAGGCTTCTTCTGCCACCATGGGCAGAGCTGGGCAGGTTGAGCGGAGGAGGCAGCAGCTCATGCAGCAAGACCCACTGCCAGCCCACAACCCTTGGAGCAGGAGCAGGGAGCCCTGCTATACAGGGTCCTTTCCAGCCCCTGTCCCAGCCTCACCCTTTCTCCCTCCTCTGTCAAGAGGCCTGGCCTGCTATCCCCTAGGAGGAGATGGCACTGATGCCATCAAAGATTGGAGGAGATATGAAGAGCAGTGCCTCTCTCCACTCCCAGCTCCCTGAGCACCTCAAATTCCTTTCAGCATCTCTCCACCACAATGGTCCCCTGAAACACCTTGCAAGGCCTTCCAAAGATGTGCTTTTCCCTTCCCTGCAATCTCTCTGACCCCCTCTTTGCCCCAGGCATCACCAGCCAGAGCCCACTGACTCTCTCCCAGCTCTCCCATCCCCCTTCCCATTATTCCCAGTCTTCCCTGTTTCATTTAACACTCGCATCAAACTGCATTTTTCTTACTCTGTGAAAAGCTGCATCCAGTTTGGGCAAGATCTGCTTTTTGCACTGCCTGAGAAGAAATGCTCTGCAAATATTTTGGTTTTCCTGATTTACAACCCAACTAATTCTGCATTGAGTTTAGGGGCTTGGAATAAAAATCTGACAGTGCTCAGTGTGCTCCTCAGTCAAAGGCAATTTCTGCTCCTGGCAGGAAACTGAGAATTCAGTATAGCCTCCATGTGAACCTATAAACCACCACAGGCTTAGAGAGGAGCTTTATGGACCATTCAATCCACCTGGCTGCTGAGATAGATACATGTATAATTTTACAACATTTCCAAGAGAGACAAGGTTTGTCTGTTTTGCCTATGAACCTCTTACACAGCTTCAGCAGTAACACCAAGTCCTGAACTGGTGAAAGCTGTTGCTGGAGGAATGGCCTTATGCCAGTTGGTACCATCTGAGATGAGCTCTGTCCAGTATATATAATAGCAATTATACTGCTGGGTGTGCTGTACATCTGACAAACGGAGCTGTGGCATAATCAATAAACTTAATTACCTATCACAGCCTGCCCACATAGTACACAACTTTAATTCAATTATAACTCCCCAAAAAATGATACATAGCAGAGCAGATATATTTATCACTGAGGTCTAAATCAGCTGTGTGTGTCAAGGCTGACACTTAAAAATGAAGACATTTATAGTTTCTGGAGCCCAAAGAAACCCACATAAAAAAGCACATTCTTTTCTTCTCGAAATAACTAAAAATGATCTGTCACTGATGGAGGATTT
>NW_010146111.1:0-2498 GCF_000699245.1 Pterocles gutturalis
TGGGCATTAAAAAGTCAGGCCGGGACAAATGCACCGGGAAAGAACCTAAACCTGCCCTTATAGAAGTGACCAGACGCCAGCACCGTGAGGGTGACGGGACACAGGGGACGTGCCCAGCGCGGGCAGAGCTGCTGGGAGCACTGGGGCAGGCGGGGGGGGGCGCCGGCCAGGGGGGGGGGGCACCCGCCCCTGGGGTGAGCTGCTGCTGCTCCCACTGGGGAAGTGGCTCCGTGTCCCGGCCTCACTCGGGACCGGCAGGAAGCGACCGGGCTCCCAATGGTCTTAAAATAGTTGAGCATTATGGGCACACCCTTGTTTCTGAGAGCAAAACCTGAGAGGGGAGTGTGGCCACCGGAGAAACAGAAAAGGTAACCCCCTCACTCCCAAACACTGCACCCAGCACCCAGCACCCATCAGCATGGCTCCTCAAGCCCTGGGTGGCTGGGGACTGGTGCATGGAGGCAGTGGTTTGTGATGAGGTGTCTGAAATGGATGTTTTTTCTTCTCCAGGCTTCACTAATCACATTTTAGCCTTGCATTAACTTTCCGTGTCTGCGATGCTGCACACCGAGGGATTGCACAGTCTAATTTCACAGGGTGCAAAACCGCTTTGGTCTGTCTGCTGCCTCCCACCCTCCTGCAGCGGTCCTGGCTCCTGCATTGGCCAGGCTGTGGGCAGTTGCCCCCAGCCCCTGATAGCAGCAGAAACTCCCATCCTATTCATGTTATCCCATCCCACTCTACCCTGCCCGGGCGCAGGGATGCAGCAGGTCTGACTTTTGAAGAAATTCCCTGGATCATGCTCATTGTATGGCTGGGGAGGGGGGATTTCTGCAAGTCACTGTGCAAACACCTCTGAGAGCAGGGGTTTGCCCCTCAGCACCGGTGGGGCACCAATCCCCCCCATGTCCTGGGGGATCCACGGAGCAGCCACATCCTCCACCCAGGAACAGGCAGCACGCCAGCAGCCAGGTGACCTCCGGCTTAAGGACAGTCCCCAGCCTTGCTCAAGGGCCAGGGAGCAAAACCCAGGAAAATAAAATCCTGCGGCCAGCCCAGGGGTGAGTGCAGGGGGTCCCTGCAGTCCAGCATCCCTCTGACAACATCCTTGGGGACGGGCACATCCCTGTCCTGCCCTGGGGACTGCACGTTGAGAGGAGGTGCCCAAACTTCATCTGAGCAAGCGGTACCTGGCATGTTGCAATCCCCAGGAGAGATGCCCCACTCCGGGTTATTTATTAATTTCCCATCTGTTCTGCTCTGCCTGGCGTGGGGGAATAAGAAACCAGCCCAGGGGCTGAGAAAATCACCACCGAGAGCTTCCCCCAGCCCTGCAGCCAGCAGGATCTGGCAAACCCCCAGGGATGCTGGTGCTGAGCTACCTCCTACCCCGGGCAGTGTGAGCAGACGCAGAGCAGCACCAGGCAGGCTGTTTTGCTGGGGATGGAAAGCAGACCCGCCAGGGGCCGCAGAGCCGCTGTGGATGCTGGCGTGGTGCCGGCCGTGTGCTCAGCGAGGAGCTGGGCAAAGCCGTGCCCGCAGGCTGGGCTGCCTCCCCCTGCGTCCTCCTGCCCCTTCCAGGCATCACAGCATCCCCCTGGTTACAGACCAGCACCTGATGGGAAACCCACTGTGGCTCCAGGCTCCCCAGCCCCGCTCCCTGGCATTCCCAGGGGAGCACACGCTTCTTTAATATCCCAAATTCACCTGGTTCCAATTTCCAGATCCTGGAGGACCTCATGGGGGATGGGGCTGCATCCACCAGCCTCCCCTTGGCCGCCAGCCCTGCCCGCTGGGCTTGTGATGTGTAGTGAGATCCAGTTTCAACCGAATTTTTTACCCTCTCTGCTGGTCACGTCACCACTGCCTCAGTTTCCCTCGCTGCCAAACACAAGCCCTATTGCGGGCAGGAAGCCATACCCGGGGTGGTGGCACTGGGACAGGCGAGGAGCAGGCAGCGTGGTGGCGGGATGCAAAGCGGGATGGGCCACGTTTCGGGGCTGTTTCTCTGTTCACGCAGTGAGTCAATGGGATCTGGGAATTCTCTGTTTGAAGTAGGGGGATGTGTGGTCCTGACCCTGCTGTGCTCCAGGCAAAAATACAGATTAAGTCCAAAAATACAGATTAACCCCATCTCAACTCCCTGCTCCAGAGCCGGTGGGGGAGCGCCCGAGCTCCCCAGCATTCAGACAGAGCCCAGCGCCCTTCCAGGGGCTGGTTTTGCACTGATGCGATTCTTCCTCCCAGTGAACACCCCAGCCTGGGATGGTGGGGTGGGGGACCCCCCTCTGCCAGAGCACATTCCTCCCTGCTGCCTTCAGCGGGGCAGGGGGAGAAGCACATTTCCCTGCTCAGCAACGTGAGGTTTGGAAATTTAACTTGTCTGGGTCTCAAGGCAGAGAGAGGGCTGTATGGATAGAAAGGGTATTTTTATGGGCTGCACTGTTCCAGGCACGGGCAGGTTGGGAGCACAATGAGCCCCTTTCCCTCTCCGCTTG
>NW_010146111.1:2814-7659 GCF_000699245.1 Pterocles gutturalis
GCCAGGAGGAGGAGAGGGGGCTGCTCTCACTCCATCCTCCTCCTGCGCAGGGCTGCAGCTAATAAAAGGCAGCAGAGAAACCACAGCAGGAAGAGCAGCTCAAGCCTTCCTGCATCTCGCTGCTCGTGCTCTTTGCTGCACCAGGCTGGGTTTCCCAGGAGCAGGTGAGAGGACAGCCTGGGGGAGGCAGAGCAAACCAATGCTGAGGTGCTGGCATGGAAACCCAGTGACCGTGGGTCAGGCAGGGACAAAGCAGGATCTGAGCAAGGCAGGGACAAGCCACATCCTTCCAGGCAGGAGGAACACAGGGCTCCCCTCTGCTGCTGCCAGCTCCTGGGGACCACCGTCTCTAGCAGGAGCCGAGGATCCCGAGCTTAGCCAAGGATCCCGAGCTTGTACAGCATCGGGGAGACCAACCCCTGCACTCAACACCCCTCCTCCAGCTCCTGGTGCTGAGCAGTGCCTGGGCCCCCAGGCCCGCTTCCCTGCAGCCCCCCCAGCCCCACCACCCCAGAGCAGCCCCTGCAAGCAGCTCCAGCCCCAGCTCCTCCAGAGCCCCCCTTCCTGCACTAGCTCCAGCACTGGGCTGTGATTACCGTGCTTTTGGCTGGAGCAGGGATGTAAGAGCAGTCTCCAGGGGCCTGGGCACACACCACAGCCCAGGCACAGGAGATCGATGCAGAGACTGTTCCCATCAGTGACTAAAGGAAAACCCACTCACGATGCCCTTCTGCATGCTTCCTGGTGCGCGCAGCTGCAGCATGTCCTTTGTCTCCTATTTCAAGGAACATGAGCTGAAAACCCGCCTGCCATAGGGGCCACCGGGCCCAGGCAAGCACCATCCCCCCCCTGCTCCCTGCCAGAGGCCAGCCTGGCTTGTGCCTCTCGCTTCTGCTGCCTCAGCTCACCTCCTATTTCCCTAAAGCAATGGCCTCCGCTTCCAAGGATGCCTGGAAATACAAATGCAAAGCCACATTGGCCGTGTTCCCACTAACTCTCAAATGCAGCCAATGAACCCCAGAAAGGACCTTTACCCAGCATCTGCCACCGTGCCGCAGTGAGGGCAGGCTCCCGGGCTTGCTGTGCAGGCTGCACACGGACAGGGCTCCAGCAGGGACCACACAGCTTCTTTTTAAGGAAGAAAATACCTTCAGGTAATCCCCACTGGAGCTGGGAACAGGAACAGGGCAGCTCTGCACCCAGAGAGCTTGGAGGGCCGGGCTGCTGCTATTTAAACACATTATATTCGAGGCAGTTTCCCCTGGGGGTGCCCCTAAGCAGGGCTCTGAAACACCCCATGCTGCAATGCTGTAAGAACCAACTCTTCCACCCACTGAGGGTCTGGCTACACGACCATACCAACCTACTGCAGACCACCACGACTCAACATGAGCCAGCAGCAGTGACAGTTACTCAGAACACAGGGACATTAGCAGCTGTGGAAGGCATTATCCCTTCCAAAAGCCAGCCGTGGCCAGGTGCTCCATTTCAGATCCCTGGCATCACCATGAACCCACATGCTCTCAACTCCCCCCAGTGAAGACACAGCTGCTGGGTCAAACCAACCCACCCGGCCCCCTGCCATGGCCTCAACGTCCTCTGTGCAGCCCCCTTCAAAGGCAAAAGGCTCCAGCATCTCGCTACGGAGGCAGTGCCTGCTGCACGGGGGTGCAGAACAACGAGGTGCCAGGACCGCCATCTCGCCCCGAGCCAGGGGACCTCATGGCCCAAGGTGAAAGAACACATGGACACCAACACTCAGTTAAGTTGTAGGAATTTATTTTAAATAACCTACACTTGATTAAAAGGGAATTCATGATAAAAATAGAAGATACTTGTTGAGGAAAGGCTGCAGGAAATGGTCTTCGCACACACACTACGCTAACAATGCCTCTAAAACTAATGATTATAGCAAAAAAAGGTTTCACATTAAAATTCTGCTTTTTAATTTTTTAAAATTTTTTTACACAATTACAAAAGAAAAAATAAAAGCCCTAAAATCTTGGTTATTTTCCTTTTTGGACCAATGCTCATTTCCCTCGAAATTTATTGACCTGTGAAACTTCTTTTTACACAATAAAATCTTTCAAGTAAAAGAGGGGAGTGGGGCTTAGAAAAAAAGGGGGGGAAAAGGTAAAACAGTCTGACAAACCTAAAAAGTAGATATTCTTGAAGTGTACAGAGCAAGTTCAGAACAAAGGGTGATGGGAATGTCATTTTTTGCCAATTTCACTTGTCCTCAAATTCCACACGTGCCTCCCCATCACACGGCTCCCTCCCCCCACCCGCTCCCCAAATCTACACGATCTTTAAGATCAAGAAGAAAAAGAAACTGTTTAAATATTTTAAAATAATTAAAAGAAATAAAAATTCACATTTAAAAAAGGAACACTCAAGTCAGGAGGCTCATTTCCCATCACGCTTTGCTCTGAACAAATGCGGTGAATATTTGTAATTCATGTTCCAATGCGACATCTGTTTCAAGTGACAAATTAAAAAAAGATTTGGGTATTTCCATGACAATAGTGACAGCTGTAACAGGTGCGTTGGGTTTCTTAAATTTTGTTTATTTGTTAAATTCTGAAATGGGGCGGGAGGGGGAGGGGAAGGGCAGGGGTTAAGGAGTCCATTTTCTATTAAAATATAGAAGTTATTGCAAAACCCTAACTGTAAAAACGCACCAATATAATTGGATTTTGTATACAGTAGCTAAAGATTCCCACGCTCTCAGTGTGATGGTGAATTTGCCTGGCGGAAGGTTGACAAATCCCCCATCCACTTGCCCTGCCTCAAGAGAAAAACCACACAAACCAGACAGCTAGAATTTGGATCTCTGAAACATTTTTAAATAAGTTGTCCATAGGACAACTGGCTCAGCTCCTTTAGGATATTTCCAGGTTATGCTTTCTGCAAGATGTTGGCTGTTTTATCTGATGCTCACTTGCCCCTTTCCTCCCCTTTCCCCAGCATCCAAGGACAAGTAAGGCTCACAGTTTATCAATCTCCCTAAAAACCAGGCTACTCCCCCTTTATTTCCCATAAAATTCAGCTCATTAAAAACAGGTTAAAACTCATAGTCTTCCTCTGCCATGTCGATAGCCCAGGCAAATTTTTCTCGTTGGGTTTTGTTATAAATCTTCTCTATAGGAATTCCCCACTTCTTACACCTGCAGAAGAGGAGACGCTGTTAGAGTCAACACAGCACACAGCACAGAACTGCCCTGCTCTCCCCGGCACCTTCCAAGCTCTGCTCCACTACAAGACACACCTCCCAGCTCAGCACGACCAGTCTCCCAGTGTTAAACCCCGCAGGTTCTCCAACCCCTCACCTCCCAGCATGGTGTTAGCTTTGGCTGGCATGTTATACTTGCCTCAAGAGACTTTTATAACTTTGTGAAACCATTTGAAGATATAGGGGAAGGGTACAGAGACAGACGTCTCTGGCAGCGCAGGGGCACTGCTCTCAGCCACAGCCCTTATCTGCTAACTGGAGGGACAAGACACAAGTGGAGGGGTGGTTCCTTCCAGCACATCCCAGGCAGATGCTTACCAAGCAACAGAGATCCTGGGATCCAGATAGTTGAGTTTGGAGGTGCCCAAAGCGATCTGCTTGTTCTCCTCCCTATCTGTAGCCTGAACCTCCAGCTTCATCAGTTGCTCCTCAATCCTCTGCACCGCTTTCTTCTTGCTCTCCACTGTCCTGGGGTGGGAAAGACCCAAAGCATTTAATGCCTAATGCCCTGCTGAGCTTGAGATGGCAGCACTGTGGGAACCCAAAAGGACTCTGCTCAAGGTAAGCAATGCCACCAGCCACAAAGGGCAGCTGTGTCAGCACAGACGGTGACACAAAACACTTAGCACATGCAATTAAGAACTGACATTTTCAAAGAGGCAGAGCAGAAATCTTAAGCAGCAGTTTTGTTTTAAAGGGTTGGAAGCAACAGCCTGAACTGTACTGATGCTACACCCACTTTAAAACCAGCCCATCTATCCCTTTGTAATAGTCATGCTGTGATTCTGCTTTCAGAGCTCCCTTAACTCAGCATCCCTGTGGCTATTCTGCAGAGCCCACGCAGAGTCTGAGTACATCGTCTGCACCATGGGCTTCCAACAGAGCAGAGCAGAACCCAGAAAAGTGCATGTGCAATTGTGTAACTCCTGGCTCCCCATTAAGATGGCAACGCTGCACACTGGATCCATTGCTCTGCTTGGTCCTGGGCAGCCGCCTGGTGCTCAGCTCAGAGGGCTCAGAGACACAGTGGAGACCAATGCTAGCTAGTTCTAAACTGGAAGGCCATTTCTTCATGCACAGAATAAAGAGGGAACAAGAAAGCCTCAGAAAGTCTTCCTAGATCATGGGCTGGGGAAACAGAATACAGGGTGAAGGACCCATTTGGAGCTGAGAGTACTGGGAGCATTGCACAGCCTAGTAACATCAGCCTTACTTTTTAGACTTCTCATCCCTCCGGACCTTGGCATCAGCTTTGGCGCTTTTCAGTTCTCTCCTGGCATCAGCTAACTGCTCCTTCTTGGCATCGATCTAGGAGAGGCAAAACCAGATGGCAGCACTGTGAACAAGCTGCTAACAACTGTGGCAGTCACCCCTGGGCAGCATGACCCAGGGAGTGAATTTGTGACCACGCTCAGAATCTACCAGCACCCAGATCCACTTCTGCAGAACAATTAGGCCACTGGCCTTTCAGTTTGCTGCAAAGCCTAGTGTGGTGAAATAGTTCTCTCAGAAAATAGGACCCCACTCATTTCCAAAGACAAGGTGATGCTGGGACCTTTCTCACACAGCTACAACCAAGCTGGCAAAGGCATTGGCTTGGCTGGGGACTGGCC
>NW_010146111.1:7743-40073 GCF_000699245.1 Pterocles gutturalis
CAGGAATCAGTTCTTGCCCCAAATCCTACAAGCTGAAAGCTGTTAAGGCTTCAGTCAATTCTTATCCAGTAAGTTCAGGATTCAGGGAGATTTAGCATTTTGCAGCCTCCGTTCAACCATTCCCCTTCAACATCCCCCAAGCTCTAGGATCTAGGGTGAAGGCAGCCATGTTAGGTGTTACAGAAGCAGGGGACACTGCAGTGCCAAACCAGAAGTCCTTATGTGAAGGTTATTCTAAAGCCAGACCAGGAACAGACCTAACCCCTTTGGACCTCATGGCCTTCACCAGAAACAATCTGCAAAGGAAGAGGTCAAGTCAGAGGGACATAATGTACCATGTACACAGCCTGCGCTGACAGTGGCCCGGGATTCACACAACTGGAGCGGATGCCCGCTCTGGGTTCTTTAGGAGACACAAATCAGAGGTAGAGACTGCTGCTCTGAAATTTCTGTGGCAGCAGAACACATAGCTATAGGATGAAGGGCAGATAAAAAGGGTCTGGTCTTGGTCTTTACAAGTAAAAATGACTCGGACTGAAAGGTGTCCCTTTCAGCTCACTCCCCTCCAAGCAGGCCCATCCCTGAGGCAGCACCAACCAACTCCTGACAGGGAAAAGCAGGCTCTGCTTCCGTTCACCCCAAGTGAGAGGAAACGTGACTCCCGAGATGCAGCACTTGGAGAGCTGGGCGAGGGTGGGGTACCTTGCTCTGCAGGTTCATCATGGACTTCTCGAAGGTCTTCGGTGGAGCCCTCTGGTGGTTACACAAGATGGCCACCGCTCTGTTGGCACGGTTATAGGAAAGAATCTTCGCTGGGATGTTGTCGTCCGCTGCAAAGTACAAGAAAGTGGTGAACCAGGGGGTTCTCCAGAGCTGTGCAGCCCCAGCCAGTGTCCCACCAGTGCTGCAAGCTGAAGTCACTACAGAGATGACCTTCCCCTCTGATGGGCTAGTCTCAACACCACACTCTAATCACAGTTGTAAGAGCCTGAACACTTCCATCCTGCGCCCTGACTTTCTGGGACATTTTTTTCAGTAGCAACAAAGACACCATTTGCCACTCAAGAGAGCAGAAGCACATCCACGCTCAGAGCAGGGGACAGCAGGACCACACTGCTCAAGACTTCACAGATGCAATGTGCTCAATTTGTAAAAGCTGTTAAAGTGCAAGCTAATGGTGCTCAACAGAGAGTCTGGGAATGAGCAGCCAAGAAACACGGGGCTGTTACAGATGCATCTGCCTTGCCTGGCACCTACAGCATTTTACAATTAACAGAAAGGAAATGAGATTTGGTAAAGGACAGGCATAAACTAGCAGGCACAACTTGATGTGCTCACAAGTCAGCTCTGCCCTGCCCTAGTGCCCTGCTCAGCTCCTCCAAAAGACTTGTCTGGCAGCGGATTTTTCGTCAGACCTCTGCTGGGAGAACTGCAACAAGGAAGTGGTGTACAGATACAGGACTTGCGGCTAAGCCAAGGAAGCCAGGTCTGTATTTCAGGATGAGATCTGTTCCCCTCATGGTTTCAAGGACAGGACTTACGATTAGTGAGCTCCTTGAGCTGCTGCTGTAGCGTGATGGAGGCGTTGTAAGTACGGAATACCTTGGCTGTCAGTCCCTCCATAAGGTCTTGAAGATGTTTATTTAAGATACTGGTCTAAGGAAGCAGAAAGGAGATGACAGTTAGCACTAGAATTGACCACAGCATTTGTGAAATCTCTGGACACACCACTGACGAAGACACACAGCTCACAGCTGAAGCCGAGTGTAGTCAGACCTGACCACAACAGAACGGCCACAACATTTTGGAAACCACACAAAAAGTAAATAAAGAACCAACAAGCATTAGATTGGTATCAAGTACCACAAGTGGCTAAAAAAAGTTTTCTTCAGTGTGGAAGTTTTGGCTCCCAACAGGTAGAAACGTGCCTGTCCCATGGAAGAGAAGATGCCTGAACCACCACAGTGCTCCCATAGAGCCAAATGTGCAGAGGGGGATGGCACCTGAAAATCTGTCACCTCACACAATCATCTTCTCTGAACTCTGAAAAAACCTCCCCAAGTCAGAGCCAGCCAGGCTCCTCAGGACCAAAGCTCATCGCTTCAGGAACCTGTGGGCACAGTGGACAATGCAGACACCAGACTGAGACAGACTCTCACTGCTTTTAGGCTGCTCAGGCCAGCTCTGGAAGACAATTGCAACTGAAACCATTTCTGGAACAGAGCATCTGTTGTTGCCTGGTGCAGAGCGAGCCTGTTCATGGTGCTCTACCACAATCCCCCACCATTAACTATGTGCTTACATTGAGGCGGTCAAAGAGGTCATCCTCAGGCTGCTTGTTCTCCATGAACAGCTGAAGATTCTTAAACACCTGCATGAAAAGAAAAACCTTAACTTCTGGTATACAGATCAGACAGCGCTAGGTAGCAGTAATACGTAAGAAAGTAACACTGCCAGGAAGCCACAAACTCTTGTCAGGCAGTGATGACGCTGGATGCTACTTCCCAGCAGGAAAAGACCCAAATGAACTAACATTGCCTAGGAAAGAAGGCTTGGTTGGCAGATACTTCTGGCCTATGAACCTGGGTATCAGTGCACCTATACTCTGTATGCTCTGGAACACCCAAGATCAAGACCTACCTCAGGGAGGGCTCAGCTCCAACATGAACAAAACCACTGTGACAGGGAAGCTAGCTAATACCGTGAAAGCCCAAGCTGAACTGCTAGTCAAACAGTGCCGTTCAGCACTGTATTTCAGAACCTTTTATGCTATTACTTGTCATATGGGCCAAGAACTCTATTATCTACAGGTGACAAAACCAACTCTGCTGACCAGAACGAGACCCAAGAAACTCATTTAACACCACTGCTACAGTTATGTTACATCAACTCTTGACACTGAGACCACAGGGAAGAGCAGTAAGATGTTTAAACATTTCATCTGCTTAGTTAGGTTGCACCACCAGCAGCCTTATCTTCCATGGCACTGCCAATAAAAAGTGAAGAACGTGAACTGACTTTTTTTCTAGCTAGGTATCTGACCAGTGATGAAGCACCCTGTTATTGCTATCAAAACTGTGCTGACCACATTTTTCTCCAATTCAGTCTGTGTATATGTTTGTGGAGATGCCTTACCCTCTTCTCAACAGGGACTTTGTTGTAGTATCGGATGGAGTCTTTTCCGAGGAAGTCGAACTCAACCACGTATTCCTGGCCATCCAGTTCAGGATGCAGCTTGATATGTTCTACTCTCAGAGAGCAGCAGCCCACAGTGTCAGCTGTCTCTCCTTCTTCTTTTTCATTACCAGCTCTCAGGGCAAGCTACATTTACACCAAGACAAGAGAAGAAAGCATTTAAAACCATCCCAGTAACGTATAGATGGCAGAAACTTTCAGACACTGGCCTAGAATCAGCAGTGTCCATAGGAGAACAAAAAGGGAGAAAATGCATTTGAGTGGATAAAACTGACACCTATAAAATTCTAATAAAAACAACATTAAGTGCTCTTTAAATTTGTTTTAAATAACTCTACACCAAAGCCCAGATCTACCCATCTACCAGAATACCTCATTATTTTAAGAGAAGTTTAAAGCAAGATGCTTTACCAACTTACCCTCGCTAAGTAACTCAAGCTCTAAGACAGTTCTGATGAATGAAAATCCATTTCAAAACGTTTGATATGTTTTAAAAATCAAACTGACTTCCATGTGAACTCAAGCTGATACAAAATCATAAAGTTCAGTTGTTCAATTTCTACAATCCCCCCCCTTCATTGCACGCTAAATAAACACACTTTAAATAGTATTATAGGACACTTTGGGTTATATAAATAATTGAAAGGCTACATTTGGCTGCATAAAAAAAAAAGTGTTTTAACTGTACTGGCTAAATCAATTTCTAATTTTTGAAGGAAACCCTTCAGTGTTCATATGAAACCACAATTATTCAAGTAAAAGTTCCCTGGTTTTCATCAAACCATTTTGAACAAAACCTGTCAATGTAGTTGGTCAAGACACCATACACTAATAGGGCAACAGCTTTCTGGGAACTGGTTTTAAGCAGCTTTACATGCATCAATACAACTGTAGTTTTCTTTACACTGTGGTGAAAAAATTAGCACTATTATGAAACTTCACAATTGTGACCTCAAACTAAAGAGGTGACAAACCAGCAGACATTCCCAGCAGGAAAACTGAAACAGCTGGAGACAAAAGGCCCACACAAACTTCCCAGTAATCCAACTGGGCGATTCTGGAACCGGGCTGTGAATTTTGCCTGAACTAAAACAATGCTGCCTGAAATAGCCATGTTCAGTACAATAGTTTATTGCTCTGGATTCCAGGTAATGGGAAGGAAAAGGAGATGGGAGCCTGCCCACCAGGAAGTCTCAGGATACCTTAGGAACTGGGCTCAACTCTGCCTTAGGAACAGACACACAGCATTCTTGAATATTCCCAGCAGGACAGGAAAGGTAAGAGGAGTGTACTGGGGAAGGAGCCTTACCTTATCAATGAAGTACAGTGCCACAGCCCTCTGCCGCACTTTCATCTCTTTAGATTTCCAGTCTTCTCGATATTGATTTCGGATTTTATCTACGCACTTCTTCAACCTCCGAGCTGTCTCATACTTCTGCCAGTCCTTCTCACCCTGCAGAGAAAGTTGGAATAGAGTCAGCATCAGAAAGCAGGCAAAGGAAGACTTGCAAAGCCTTGAGATGCAGATTGGAACTGGTCTCACTGTACAAAAGCACTGAAATTTTGCTGCTGAACATCTCAGCTTCAAACTATGCTGCCATGCAGCTGGAGGTAATTCAGTTTTCCATGATATTAAATGCTTCTATGGAAGCAACTATAAAGACACAAAAGATATATGTCTTCCATGCTTCTCAACATATAAATGATTTCCTCTCCTTTATTCAGATGACACTTATGTTCTTTCAGCTGTGTAATTAAATACCCATAAAACATAAAAGCAACATCAACAGTTCATCATCATTATTACACATTCAAGCCATGGCAAAAAGAGGACATGCATTCACAAGGAACAGAGATTTTTTTTCCCTATACTTGTAGGACAAACCCCTTGTTTCCAAGCCAGGAAAAAACCTCTTAAAAAAGACTTCAGGAGAAGAGCTTAAATTCTACCCCTGAAACTGATGGCTACTTATCTGTCAACAGGTTTATAATTGTTTTTATGGAATTGATCCATTGATGGGTTTATTTGCTCCCACAGCAGGGTTTGTTCTCCTTCAGTCATGAGCTCCTTATCAGCCTTCTCAGCCAGTACCTGGTCACATTTTTAATTTTGCAATTGTCTAGTTGGCAACTCATGGTTAGAACTTTGCTACATGATCGGGCAGGGGAAGTTAGGGCAAAAGTAGCTAAACTATCCACCAGAGCAAGTCTGTTTTTGGATAAATTGCTTCCTTTTAGGTTTACACAGAGTAAAGGATTCCTACTAGGAATGATACAATGATGCTTTTCAATAGACGTTTTCCAGCTTTCATCTGCTCTCCTGCGCAGCAATTGCATTCTTTCTTTTCAAGGGGAAACAGAAGGACAAAACTCTCATGTTTTTCAATAAGTGTAGGATGAAATAGCAAGACAGTCTTACTTCTATCTCTCTCCTAGCCAACAGCTTCATTTGTTTCTTGGAGACATGGCCAGTACGATATATTTTAACTAGATCTTTACCTTAATCCTTGAGCTAGGGTTCAACATGATGTATTTGATAGAGCCTTGGATGTTCTCAGTCCACGACACCAGCCAGGTAACCTTGTTATCATGCCGGACCTCCTTCCATTTGTGTCCTGGTGGAGGGGCAGGGATCTTGGAATCCCTGAAGAGAATTACAAAACAGCAAATAAAAACTATTTAAAGAGACTTCCACAGCATCAAAACAGAGAAAGTAATGAATACCATCACACTAAGCAGCACAGGGAAAGAAACTGAGGCAAAATAATTATGTGTTTCTACAAGCATCAAGTGAATCGAAGCAAACAAAGACCAGAAATATAACTGCTATCAAGAGGTATCTGCTGAAGAATTATACTATAGGCGAGAACACACATTGCTAGGACCAGCTTTGATTTGTGGACGTTGCAATAGTGTGGACACTTATCAGGACAAGACTGAAAAGAAGCCCACCAAACCTTAGCCTTTGACATCAAGGAAGAAGACAAAGTGGGACAACCTATCCAGAAGAAAATTAACTTCTGGAAATACTAGCAGGAAAGACTGTTTAAACAGATGTAGGCAATAGGCATGAGGAAGAAAATATGTTAACAAAGTTCTACATGAAACCTACGACAGCCTTGTTCAGTCTTCACTTTTATCACTCAGTTTCTTATCCATATAAGACTAAGACAAGCAGCATGGGTATTTCTACATGCTTGAATATCAACCTAAACAGGATTTCAGAAAAGAAGCTATCCTATCTAGAAAGCCAAGCCAAGGTGTGAAGCATCCCGTGCTCACTTGCTGCAGTTTATGATGATGTCTTCTGGCATGATGCGTCTCTTCAACATGCCCATTTTAGGATGGTTCCCACGACCTCGGAAGAGACCTGGGGGCTCAATTTTAAAGTTGGCAATCCTCTCCTTGTGGTTGTCCATCACACAGTAACCATATTCCTTCAATAGCCGCTCATTCTCCTCTTTGATTTTCTGGAAAAAGCCAAAAGTAAAGATGATATGGTATACCCAGCACCCTACATATCTCTAAATGACAAGACTTAAAAAAAATTTTACACCACACCAATGCTGTAGATCCAACTCAAAACTAGATCCTCATCATAACAAGCACTGTGTCAACACACAGAGCAGCAGACTGTCCAGAAAAGCATTAATAGCATGCAAGCAGCACAAACTGGAAAAAGGGAAAGAATGTGTGACAACTCTCTTAAAACTTGTATTTGAGGGAAACAGATCAGGGCTGGTGAAGACAGCTACAATTTTGTGACAGCAGAGGCATTTACCTCTATCCACACATCACAGCTACAAGGGCAGCCCCAGCACAGTACTGCTGCTTTACAGTCTATATTCAGCATTTGATATCCACTGTACTTTACATCTTGGATTTTATATACAAAAACTCAAGACTTCTTTGTTTGAACTCAGCATCGGAAAGCAGGCAGAGGAATGTCTCCAGTCTGACACATATCAAGCCTGTGTCAGCAAATGGTCTCATAAGCAGAAAACAGTCTCCTAAGTAAAAATGTGCTGAGATATCACTGCATACTTCTGTGCTTGAACTCTAATTATATAGAAGGAAAAATAACAACATTGCAGCTCAAAATAAAACATCTGACCCATAGACTGCACTAATGCGTCTGCTAAGAAACTAACAGAAAAAGCCACTTCTGCTCCACTGTAATAGCTACCATAGACGGGAACTGAGAAGGGCTCAGCCACATGCTTACAGCAGTAAGACATGGGCTCTCTCACCCCACAGGCCATAATTCCAAGCTACCAGTCACCTCACTCAAAGGACAATTACTGTAGCATTGCAAAAGATCAACTGGGAACTTGGGGCAAGTTTCCAACTTCCATTGCATTAAGTGTCAGTCAGCTAAAAACTATTTAATTCTCTCCCCGCAAGCCACTGTAGCCATACTCCTGGAAAATAAAGGGTTTTTTTTAATTCAGAAAACTGCTTTACCTGATATTTAAGATTTGTTAACTCATTTTATTCACTAATGTTATTGCTGCATCACTTCCACCAGCCCCAATTTTGCCCTCCAAACCCAAGGAGCTTCTAAACTCCTGTCCTTAACTGAGTATCCACTGCTCATTATTGGCCAGGACAAAGGCTCCCGTGGAGGTAGCACCTCTGATTCTCATTACTTACTTAAGCAGGATCAGGAGCCTTAGCCCTATCAATTTTATTTTAAGCCAGGATCAAGATACAGCTGTAAACACAGTGCTTTGCCCTACCTGAGCTGCACAGTGAAGATTCCTACAGTTAACATTAAAGTAATAATTTGAAAGCTAGTAAACAGCAAGGCAGACAGAGGAGTGACTACACAAAGATGTTTACAAGCCAGCTAATAATCAAGAAGTCTCCTAGAATTCCCTCTGGTACCTGTTTCTCCTCCTTGGACATCTGTTTCCTAGCTTCCGTCTGAGCTTTGAAATACTGGCTCATGTGGGTGAAGTCACACTTGCTGAGGCTGGTGATAGTGCTCTTCTCTTCGGGAGTCATTTCCTTGCAGAAAGAAAGTAGTGCTTTAAGTTTTCATACATAGTAAGTTTTCACGTATAATAGAGCTTGCACTACCCCAAGCAGTTTAAACAGCAACAATAGACAGGTTCTCACAGTAAATCCCCAAGAATCCCCAAATTCTTTCACATGCTCACTCCAGCTAAGGTCAAAGAGAAAAGGACAAGAAGGAGAGCATATGGAGTGCTGGCCTTCCAGAAGTCTGATCTTTGCGAGTGCTGGGAAATGCTGTACCACCTCCCAGAGTGTCCTCCCACTGAACAGCATCTGGGACTGTTGAGGGATAGGGAGAAAAATCCAGTAACCCATCTAGGAAAACTGCATCAACTGATCTAAAGGTTTCATCTTATGGCTGATGAGTGGGGTGAAGTTCCTAGTTTTAGGTCTTTGGAAGGGGTTTCATTCTAATATAAAGCTGGCTCTTCAACAAGGAGTGTAACGGTCAGATCAGCTATACCCCATCATGCTGTAACAGGCAAATTTGATTAGGAGAAGTCTGACTTTGTTGGCTTAGAAAGGTATTTACGATACGGTCCTTCCTGGTGAAACTACAGGATAAACTGGAAACTTCACAGCTATGATCTGAGGCAGCTTTTAGTTGCCTCAAGCTCACTTTCCTGTGCAGGGAACAGTAACCCCTTTTCACTGCCCAGTGCTGCAGAGACAGAGCCCAGGACTGCGTGCATACCTTTCTCCAGTCTTTGAAAAAGTTTTTCCTGAAGATCTCCTTTGTAGTGTACTCATGATCAAGCATTTTTGCAAAGAATGTGGCAACTTCTTCTGCTTTGGTACTCAGCTTCATGACTTTACCTACAAGGAAAGGTTTTTTTTTTAAAGAAAATGGTAAACAGGAATTGAAGCCAGAAAGAGGTCACAGTAACTACCTTAAAGGACACTGTATTTTTACCACAGAAAATTTTTTCTTAAAAATATTACATAGTACAGCAAACTGGATGGACAAAGGAAATAGAGGAGCACAACTGCTTGACTTTCATCGTAAACATTTTGGAAAAAGTTTCCTCTGGAATCTAAACATTGAAAAAAAGCAACAGCAATCTGATGCGAGATAGGTCCAAGAGATGTGAGCAGGAAGGGGAAAAGGCCTCCTGCAGGAAACCCTACACCGAGACACCCCAGTGGTGTGTATGCTCCTGGGGAGATACTGCTGTTTGAAGTGAAAGAGGCAAGGGATTTTATTAAATTTCATATTCCAGCACTCAGATATTCCTCTTCTACCCACAGAGGGACTCTGCTTTGGAACACCCCTTCCAGCCTTCAGCTATTTCTAGCCAGAAAGAGCCCTTCCTATAGATACACCACAAACAGGCTGGAAAGCAATGCCAAATATTTAACTCCTCTTCATTGCAGGGAAATGTGTCAGGATTCTGCTAATCGCTCCCTTTGCTGTAGGAATGCAAATCAGGCTCAAAAGCTAGTAATTTTTAAGAAAGACTGAGCTTTCAGGGAACGCAGAGGTCACATTTCAGCTTATCTGCAAGACTGCAGTACAAAGTCACATTGCTGCAAGGGAAGACTTAAAAACACAGGGGAAAAGAGGCTGCTGCAACACTGAAGCTGTGGATTTGACAGCTAACATCCCTATTGAGCATCTTCGTGGTCCAGATCGCATTCCTGACAACACATGAGGTGCCAGTGATCCCTGTGAAGGATTTTGCATGCAGCTCACATCTCCAGCTAGTTGCAAGAAATTTAAAGTCTCAGTGGGCTGTCAGACCGTCAACACCTGTGGATTTTTTAACAACCACTTTACTGCACAAAAGTGAATACAAGAAACACCACTGTTCATTCTATGCTCTTGGAAAAAAATACCACACTTTTGATTTACTACGTGTTTTTAAAAGTTGCACCATCTCCAAAATTAAAGCGCAGGAGTCAGCCATAAAGCCTTAAGATCTATAAACCCTCATAAAACAGGACTTAGCAAAAGGTCCTCCCAATGATCTGAGAATATTCCACAATTAAATTAAACCAACAGTAACTCTGCCAATTTTTAAGCTGCAACTTAAAATACAGCATTTGTTTGCTTATAACAGGAAATGGGGGAAGGGAGAGACAGCAAAGGAAACAGTTTTTCCAGGCTGCAAGTCTAGCTTGAAAGAGTCTATCGAGTTAATAACATGTTCTGGGGCTAAAATGACTGATATTTTTCCCAAATTGCTGAAGGCTCAGTCACCTTTACCTAATCACTTTAGAATGTATTTCACTTGACTCAATTTAATCTTTTTTACCAAGGTTTGAAACAGCTGTCAGTGACAGGGCTGGTCATTTAAAGAAAGAAGAGATCTATTCCAAGGGCTTAAATATTAGTTACCTGACTTACAAACTGAAAACCAGAGAGCAACTGGGGGGTATAATGAGCAGAAGAGACCACATGGCCATGACTGAAATGCAACTGCCACCACCTACAGAAAAACACACAAGCTCACACCACCTGTGGGGTACAGGCAGAAGCCTGTTAACCCACAGTCACTCAAACATACAGTCAAGCCCCGAAGATGGCTTTGGCATTTCCAGCTCCTTCACCACGTCTGGTATTGTAAGCACTAACAATAGCTCCGGCAGTCATTATGTTAGATGAAAACAGGCAGTCTCACCACAATGCAATCACCAGGCAAGGGACGGGTTCCTCCAGCGAGCGCCCGCAGCCTGGCAGCTGGCTGGCCAGCCACAGCGCGATTATTGGACTCTACAAATCATCCTAGGATAATCTTGAAATTAGACAATACCTTGTGAGCACAGGCAGGGGCTCTCAGCAGCTGCTGTGTAAATCAGACATCTCATTTTTTGCCTAGTTTCTCAAGGAAGATTCATGTAATTGCTTTATTTGCCAGACCCCCCTGCCCACCCTGTAACTGTCGGGCCTGTTGATAAATTTCTGCCGTGACAGACAGAGGTAGCAAAAATCTCTGCACTTCCTAGAGGTTTTGTGAAATAGATGGCTAGACAGAAGAGGGACTTATTGCTGCCTGCACCAAAGGAATAACTACAGGGCAATTTGCCCAATTTCCCTTCCTTTAGACAGCAGGAGAGATATCACACATTCTTCAACAGCAGAAAAAAATGTCAACTTTGTACCAAGTTCTTATCAAACCTTAAGAAAGAAGTCTGTAGACATCCCTGATCACTGTGCTACTTTTGTTTGGATCCTTTAACAGGATGCAATACGTTTATTTCACTGCATTGTTGCTGAAAGTGAATGCCACCTATTTTTCAGCATTTAAAAACAGTGTCAGGTCACATGAAAACAGCATGTTGCTCCTGGAAGAGTTTCATGTGCAGATGTCCCCTTCACCAAAAACTACATTTTCATCCATTCAAATGTGTCCCACTTAATTCAATCCTGGGTTAATCTGATCCCTCATTTAACATGATCATAGGACTAAAAGGAAACACACGGGTCATCAAGTCCAGTCTCCAGCAGGCATCACATCATATAATCCCTTCCACACGAGCCTCTAACAACCAGTTAGACCAGAATATTAGAATCCCACATCAATCAGTTCTACCACACACCATGGTTAGTGAGTGGGACCATGACTTACATCAGAGGGCTGTGTCCTTGAGGCCAGGGTCATCCCATGCATTCCTACAAGATCCTAATCATTTGTATCAAAATGCTATTGTCTTTTATTCCACTCATGCCACTAAATTATCATGAATTTAATCACAGATGATGGAAGTTGCAGTTCATAAGGTTAAAGAAAACAGAGCCAGCCTAAAGGCGACCAGTGATGCAGCAACTACAATTACGTACTCCACCGGTTATACACGGCTATTCTCAGGCACAGGACACGCACACTGTTAAGGAACCTGAGAGATTTACCACCGTAACAGAGTGAGAACAAGTTCATCTCCGTGTCAACTCAGTTAGCAGCTGTTCCTTTACTTCCACAGATCCTTCCTTCACTTAACCATTGAGGAAGTTCTTTTAAGCTAACCACTAAAACAAAACCACACCTCCTCATCTCTTCAGTCCCCGGAAGAACCCCACAATACTCTGAGAATGTTTATTTCTCTTCCCAGCAAGTGGAAACACAGATTAACTCACCATCATAATAAAACTTGACATTTTCAGGCAGGGGTTCATATGGTGGAGCAAACACAGGACCTTTGTGCTCTAGGAACTTCCATTTAATGCCTTCAGGGTAGCGCTCTTCTTCCCACCTTGAAGAGAGAAACATGAACCAATAGAATTGTAAGCTCCTAATCTTAATTTTATTATTATATGGGTATAAGAGTATGCTAAAGAAAACCAGCAAGCAATCATCACTTTGCCAGGCACAGACCAAGTACACATATTCAATGCACTGTCACCTTTTTTTTTTTAAAAAAAAAAGCACAGCCATGTCTATCAACAGAACACCTTGGGTCGCAGGTTATCTGATGACACCATAGTCCTCATCTCCTACTTGCTGCTCTTTTCACATTTAAAAAAAAAAAAAATCACAGCTGAAAAAGCTGAGAACTTCAGCAAATGAAGAATTGTCCTGTAAAGCGGCTAGGATCATGCCAAATTAGAGTCAGCTGTGATCTGACACCAGGTCCAGGATGCCTGCTCAGCAAAGCCAAACAACTGTAGTATATTATGCAGCTGCTTTCAGATGTGGACAAGTATACCATTCAGGGCAGAGATAACGAAACAGATGTTCATTTACAACCTAAATGAGAACAAGCCTGCTTGGACCAGAAAGACTAAACCTGCTCTGTCATTTTAAATTCATTCTAATTCTTTGGGTAAGAAAAGCACACTTGAAGAAAAAAATAATAAGAGCAGGACAGGCAAAAAACTTCCCTTAAAGCAGCACCTCTACAAAAATGCTTTGCAAATGCTGCATTAAGTATCACAACGCAGCAAGGTAGGCGCCACCAATCCCCCATTCCAACTGAACAAACTGCCAGGGTCAGCAATTCATCTACAGAGAAAAGGGGTCCCTCCAGGCCAGTATCCTCCCCCAGCTCCCTGCATCCCACACTCCTCCCTTCCCCTCTACACTGCTTTCATGATTACCAGAACATTACAGCTACATTCTGCTGGCATAGGATTCCCTGCTGAGAAAGGCTGTTTTACCTTAGTGATTCATCAACTGGAAGACCATTAACCTGTCACAGCACTTGGTCTTTGAATTGCCCAGACAACTTTGTGGAGCAGCCATGACAATAAAAAAAAAAAACCCAAGAAAACTGTGTAAGCTTCCCTCCAGCGTCAGCCCTAGGGAGCAGTCCCATTCTGGGTGCAACAGCAGAGAAAAGACATGCGTGTACTGCATGCAGCTCAAGAACTGCGATGCACACGCACAGATCACTTCCTCCCTGCTGAGATAACAGGGTCACTGTACAGAAGACAAGCACTGTACAGAGAAAAGAGCTTCTGCTAGAAGACACTCAAAATGCTTCACTGGTGCCTGTACACCAATAATTTAGGAACAACAATTACATGGGACACAGTACTTTGCTACAGTTAAAAAGGCACCATGTTTGACTGACTTTTCTTATGGGGAGCACACAATCCCAGCTTTCAGTACAAAACCAGCATGTCAGATTTCAGTCCCTGGCCGGGAAGAAGCCTTTGGTAAACTATGTTGATATAAGAAACTAATATTGACATTTGAAGTCTAGATCCCAAATATTTACATTCCTAATGATTGGTTTTTTTTAAATTAATTAGAAGCTAGAAATATAAATATTTTGTCAAACATACGCTTAGGTTCTTCCACCCAGAAGCTCCTTCCAGCAAAATAAATCTAAACCACTCGCCTCTCCTCTCAGCCAGAAAAAGGCTATCCTCTCCGAAAACAAGTACTTTTATTCCAGTAAGAACAAATGAGGGGACCATTCACAGTAGCTACTACTTTACAGGATAGGTTTCTCATTCTTCCCTTTCAGCTGTGGCTTTTTAAGATGTACCTGGTATTCACTTGATGAAAAACTCTGTTCCTCTACCAATTCCTCTTCTTTTAGAAAGGACACAATGCAAAAGGAGTACTAGAAAGGAAGTAGTTTAAATGGACAGCTGAAGCACATTGTGCCTTTTAGGGCTACAAAGCATGGGATCCATGGGGTAGTCTAAGCCCAAAGCTACCAGAAAGTTGTCACAAAAAAAAAAAATCATAAGCCACTCTCAATCCCACCTTCACCTTCCTCAATCTTGTACATAAGCAGTAAGACAAAAGGCAAAAGTGAGCCTCCCGAGGTTAGCCAATTTTTCACCCTCATTTGGTTTTATACAAAAAAAGCACTACCGCAACACTGCACAAAGTAGCTCCTGGTCCTAAACCAACACTCTACCAACTATTTTGTGGTAGTAAGGAGAATGCCACCTATTAGGAAAGCGGCCTTATTGATTTCAGCAGAAACTGTGCTAATCAATCATACAGGTTCCTTGATTAAATCCCGTTATCAAACCTGTCTAAGAATGACAGGGTGGCTCAGGAAGGTAGAGCTGGGGAGCATCATTCAAGTGGAATGAAAATAGAGAAGATTCTTGGTGAAAAAAGCAGAATATACTTCAGAGATATGTTATTTCAAGGAAATGAACATGTTATAACACAAGGTGGGAGAAGTGCTCATAAGGTATACTTCTGGATCACATATTCTTCACACACTGACAGGGTGTGAAAATGACCTCTGAAAGAGCTTCACGTGGTGATGAGCAAGGCCAATGCCTTGGGAATGTCTAGCATCAAGCATTCACATATGTGAAGATGAAAATGCTCAAGGCAGTAAGCACTTGAGGAAGCAGCCAAAATAAGATCTCTGACACGGAGAAAATTGACTCAGATGGAACATAAAATGCCCTTAAGAGACACAACTGAAGTGCAGATGCAACCCTGACCAGCAAACACAGGCTATACAAAGCTACAGATGGGCAACAGGAACATCAGCAGAAGGATGCAGTCACCTACTGCCAAATTTTGCAAAACATGCTTTCAAAGGCAGTTTTCCTCAGCAGTAAGCACAAATTTCAGAGCTTAACACAACTACCTGGGACTGTGCTGCCAAGGAAGGTGAGGGGAGAACAGTACAGCTTTCCAGTAAAGGTTTGCTGTTGAAGGATACAGACTACAACAAAAGGGAACTGTGATAACAGAATATTAAGTTAGACAGAACCAGCAAGGGCAGCTGAGACAAAGCCCAGAAGACAACAGATCGTTAAGGATTAAAGAGACCTTCTGTAGCTTCCTATTGCTTCAGTTTGTTAATGTCAAAGAACATTAAATATACGCTGTCAAAGGGATCAACAGAAAAGTGGATTGCTCAGAAAGAAAAAAAAAAAATCAGCATAGTTTTGGGGAGGGGCCTGAAAAACAAATTTCTAAGAGATTATACAAGTATGAAAAAATATATAAGTGCTGATGTTCTGAGGAAGCTGTGAGTATCAAAGAGAAATGCCAAGACTATTAACACTACAGAAGAGTTTTTCTTTTAAAATGTGAATCAATAAGAGTGACAATAAAGGGGTAAAAGACTGAACCTGAAAGGACTGAAGAAGATTGCAAAGGCATTCCCCAATTCGCCAACTACAGATCTATTAAAAGTAGCCAAAATGATCTGAGAAAAGACAACACTCATGAAAACATCATCCCTAAAAGATCATAAAAGTACATCACAGGAGATTAGAGAAGGGCAGAAAACACACATGCTTTTGAAAACCACATATGCATTAAACGGGAAGTACTAAGGGCCAAACTTCAAAACACTCACAAGTAATAGCTCCTCAAATCTAGCAACAACAATAGCTTGAATTACTGTGGATAATAAAAAAAAAAAAAGTCCAGCAGGTTTCTTACACAGAGCACTACTGATGCAGCACAGGCCTGTCTTCCAAATGAACCACAAAGTTCTTATTTATTTAAAAAAGATTCTAAAAAAATTTAAGAGTGAGTGAAAACACAACTTCAGTTGCTCAGCGATGTTACTTTAGGATTCTGGGCAAGACAGAAAACACTTTCCATTCAAAATTTATTTTCAAAATTCATTTACCAAACAGCTCAAGCTTAACTGGTCGCTTGACCAGCCATCATTCTTGTGCCAGAGGCAGGAGCAGTTTGGACTGCACACAGTGTTGACATCCAGCTAGAATAAAGAAGGCAGACACCCACTCATGTTGTACCCTCTATATAACACAGATAAGATCTGCTAGGACACCAGTTAATACATCTGCACATATTTATATATTGCTGCTGATACCCTCCAAGCCTACAATTTTTCATATTGCTCTGAAGAATGTCAGCAAGGAGCAGGTACTGGGCACAGGAATACTGGTATCTGATCTTTATGGGTAGCCTCCACATTCTACAGATTGAAAAAAACCCACAAAAACCCCTTATTTCTTGTTTTAGGTATACCAACAAACAGCATTTCACTTCTACTTCACAGGATGAACATTAGTGAACAACATATTTATTTAGAGCTTACCAGAAAGTAAGCCCATTATTGAGAACAAATCCTCATGGATCAATGAAAGAGAAAGCCAGATGTGTTTACTCAGTCAGCATGGGAGGTAACAGGGAAAGTCCAGGTGCAGAGGGTTACCTACATCACTGATATATACTTACCATTTCCATTTTTGCTCCTCTTCTTTTTTCGGTTTCTTTTTCTTGTCTGCTTCAGGGACTTTCTTATCTTTGCTTTTAGCTTTCTTTGCTTTGCTGTCCTGCAAAATGAGTAAGAATCTGTTAGAACAAGCTACTGTATTTCCACCTCCCTGAAAAGATGTTATAAAACTAAAAGACTGTCTCTTGGGGTATTTAAGTTTGACCACAAACAACTAAATCACTGTGGCCTCACTACATAAATGTGCTCTTAGATCATCCTATTAAGCCTAAGTCTGCCGATGGTCCCACTTATGTTTTAAGCCAACTTCTTTTACTTTACACTTGGGACATGCTAAGTGCACACACAGCCAGCTATTCTGCCTCACCTGATAAGCAGCACATCTGGGCCATAGTGACACGATTGCTTAGTTACAGAAACACCCTCCTTGGCCCACACTTAGTGTATCTCATCTGGCAAATGCTACACCACTGTGAGGTGGCTTCTGGGAATCTACTGGTATATGCTCACTACAGAGACACTTTCAATGAAATGACGAATTAACTATAAAGACGCTTTCATGTAAGGGAAGAATTAACCATGTTGCCAGGAGGTGCTTGCAGCACGTGCCTCACAAGGGTATCTTTGCTAGATGTGGCATGTAGTTCATTAGTCTCCAATTATGGCTAACCACTCTTCACCAAGTCCCTCTGCAAAGAAATTTCTACTCTAGGCTCCATCTAAAAGCTTTAGGCATCTGTCTAGGAGCTAACCTCAGTTTCACCTCCTCTGCTTCTGAACTGTACTCCATCATCTGTGCAATTACCAGCTGTTGTTACTAAGCCTCCTCTACGCTCTGCGAGCTACTTAACAGGAGGCCTGGAAGTGCACATTCTGCAGGCATCTTCTCCATCCATTTTTTTAAGACTAGGAGACAAAGTTTACCTGACTTTTTATATATTATAGCTCAGATAAATTAACTTGCACCATAGGTGGGGATGTACCACACCCAGCTTTGTCCCAGACTGGTCCCTGCCTTCTTGCCCTTGAATCACATTCCCCCTGCTCTACATAATTCAACACCAAATTGTCAGCCCTGCTTTTCTTGATCATAGAAATAAACTCATCTTTCACATTACCTCTTCTTCCTCTTGTTTCCTTTTCTTTGCTTTCTTTATGTCTTCTGTTTTGATTTTCTTGGGTTTGTATTCAGCACTGTAAGAAGAAAAAGACTAGCTGATGAAAATAATCATTTTTCCAGTATGAAAAATAAATAAAGTCATACACATATGCACAAGTTCACAATATTTCTGGCATGCCTAATTTCTAAATAATATAATTTTCTGCTCCACTCTCAGAAGACTGAATAATCTCTGCAAAGTCAAACAGCCTACAAAATCCTAAAACTCATCGGCTGTTACTGTGAATACTTCTACACAAGTTTCAGACTGCTGAAGCAAAAATCTTCCTTGATGAAGAATTGATTCAAAAGCATTAGTAGCCACCTAGTGATTACACAGGATGGCATAAACAGGCAAAAAGCTTAGTGGCATGTTCTACCCTCAACTCCTTTCCAGTCATCAGTCTGGGATGTGCCCACAAGGCTCATTCTTTGCATCCCCCACTAGTTCAAACAATAACAAAATTGACTACTGGCAAATTCTTAATCTTTCCATTGCAGGCATAAAATGGGAGGTCACAAAAACTTAACAGAAGGCAGCAAATGATTACACAAAAGAAAAGATGTCACACCCATCTCTCTTGGAAACTGAGAAATACCACATAGGGACAGAATGCCACCATGGTTAAACACTGCCAACCCTTTAACTCCAGACTGCTAGTAAGGTCACACTACCTAAAGAGCTGGATGCACATAGATGGTGACAGATCAGTGTGATGTAACTGGGTTTTTGTTTTACTGGGTAGGTTACTATTTCAGGCAAACATCATGTGTATTTTTCTTTTGCTTTAGAGACAAAAATCCTCAGCACAACCCGCAACATATTTAGACTCTATGCGAATCACGCCGAGCAGTGCAGGCAAACCTCCCTCCCGTCCCCAAACAGGCTGACAATGCATTTTCTTCCTCTTGTGCAGTCATTTCCTCCCCCGACACAAACCACTGCAGCCACTTAGCTAGCATTAATACCTCACTTGCTCAGATTTATGTTTTACAATCTTCATCGGTGTCTTTTCTCTACCTACCCTCTTTTTTTTTTTTTTTTAAATATTTACTAGCACTGCAACATTTCACAGCACCATCTGCAGAAGCAGGTAACCGTATTTTGCCTCGGACTGCACAAATACTGTCCTTGCCTTCCTCAGGGGACTTGTAACAGCAAAAGGAGTCTGGTCTCAGACCTCCAGTCATCCATCTGAACAAGTCTGTGCTGCCGACCTAGAATCCCACCTGCTCCCTCAATGTTATCTTTCTAAAACTAAAGGCAAACATCCATGTCACCAGCACCCATGGCACTTACTCATCATCTTCTCGAGGTCTCTTCAGAGGTTTGGAGTCCTCTTTAGGAGATGCATAAACCCCATCATCATCTGGTTCATCTTTAATACGTGGCGGACTACAAAAAGAAGCAAAGAAAGGTGGTTTTAACTTCAAAGATGAAGCTTCTTGGAAACCAGCAACACCTCAGTTTTAGGAAGTTCTCATCTCTAAAATGGGCACGTCTTCCAGTCCCGGAACGTGCTGTCATCTTATGATCCCAAAGACCCGAGGTGTGTCATTCTCTGAATAGCCATAAGGACAGTCTTTCAGTGTCTATGTATTTGCCATTTCTAAAGCAACATCAACATCAATTTAATCTGCTTAGATTTCAATGCGTTTCTTTGAGGTTTTGAGTAAAAACAACTGTAGCTTCCAGCACTGTCAAATATACTTCAAAATACATGCATGCGTGCAGTCAAATACAGGACATTATTTACTTCCAACTCAATATCCTTATTGAGCCTGGTAAGAGAGAAGATTATCAACAAAACAAAGATTTGAAAGCTATTTCCCTGAATCTTTTTCCAACTAAATATTGAGGCATGTGAAAACCAGAAAAGGAAACAAAGATTTGGCAAAGTTAAACTGATGAGTCTCTTTTCACTATCCAAACTGCAGGACGCAAATAATCCTGTCCCTTTCAACAGACTGCAAATATTAAATTAGGCTCAACATTTTCAGCCATAATGTCCCAACACACCAGTAATAAGGCGGGGAAAAAAAAAAAGAGTGCATGATGACTTTAAACAAAGTCATTATTTCTAGATTTCACAGAAGCATTTCACTCATCTTCATAAAGAAAAAAATGTCTCAAGAGTCTAAAAATACATTTTGAAGCACGTAGCATTGCTCCACTCAGGTAGAAAAAGTAACAGTGCTACCTTCTTGGGCTTTCCTATTCTTATTCAATCAGGAAATTTCTATATCAAATTGACTCAGTTTCCAAGTCAACATGCGGATTTTGCAATTGGATGGTATGGAAGAAAAAAAAGCAGCATTCTGCTTTGCAGATCACAGTCAGCAAGAGACATTCTGGAGTCTTATTTTAGCTCATAATGTGTCCATGAAGCAGAAGAAGGCAGTTTGCTCTTTCACAGCTGTAAAGCCACTGCAGTGCTGGCAGATGCAACTCTGGGGAAACAGATACATGCCACTTGCTATAAGAAACCATTTCTGTGGCATCGCCTACGATTAACTAAGACACAAGTCTGGAGCACACGGACAGTTGCAAAACATCTATGGAAAAAGAGGTATTTGTCTCATTTAATTTATTCTGCCTTCCAGGCAGAAATCTAGAACTACTGTTTATTTAAAGTTCCTACAAATTTATCTACTCTATTTGAACACTGAAATATTTCGCAACATTTTGTAATAGTGGGAAACAAGGCGTGATTATATTAAAAGAAAGGAGCTGTAAGACCAAGCTGAACCTTGACTTGCATTGTTCCCAAGACTGTAACACTGCCCATCCTACCAAGTCTTAAGGAAGAAAATGAAAACCATCTGAGTGAGGACATTTTTCTCTAGTGAATTTGTAAAAGAACACTTCAGCAAAAAAAGAAAATTACTCTTTGCCAGCTTTTGACCCTGAAGAAGGCACAATTGTGATGGCTCCTTCAGGCTTTCCTCAGACACACACACACAAAAAATGTTCTTGGACATAAAGAGGACTCTTAATAGAGTTACCTTAATACAAGAACACCCAATGTCCCTGGCGAGATTAGTACATGCATGCAATTCTGCTGAATAGCAGAGGCTAGAGTCATTATTAACTGTCTCCTACACCACGAAACACCTAAACGTCATTGCTTTCTACTCCCAGAGTATCCCCAGAAGGGCCTGGAGAGGGCGCCTCTTCCCTGCACCACGCACAACTCCTTAGTTTGCATTTTTCAGTAGGAGTAAGAAAATGAAACAGATGGAGGAACTCATGTGTCATATACACAAATAACCCACAGGCACGGACTAGACAGGTGTCTTCTCCCAACCTCTCTGCATCCACAGGACATGGTGAGACTGGAAAGACTTCTTATTTCTTAAAGTAGATTCATAAAACTGGACACGACTGAAAGCTTGTCTTGACTAACAGACATGCACACATGCATCTACCATACCTCAGACCTCCAATAAGTCAGTGGACTGGATTTAACACCTTAAAAATAACCAGTGGCTGGATTTAAACAAATCACAAGAGATCTTAGCTGGTCAACTATTAAGAAAAAGTACTCTTCTACCAACTGCCCACTTCAGGTTTTTAATAAGACTACTTAGTGATGACTGATGAAACACCTGAGTCCAGGAGGCTCTGCTACCAGCAGAAACACCTAGGCATCTTCTGAAGGTACTTCTGATTTTACACAAGCACCCTCCTTAACTTATCTCTCCTCTGCAAAGGCTTTAGGCTGTAGTCACTTACAGAAGAGACACTCAGAGGCAATCTGGACTGTCTTTAAAAGGCTCTGTCTCCAGAAGACTGCCTGCAGGGTTCAAACACCAATTTTACAACAGAGGTTCTTTCAACTCCTGTTCAATCTGTCCTTGACAGAATTCAACTATTTCGTATTTGGACAAGCCCAGCATGTGTGGGCAGATACCATTTATTCAACAGCTCCCATCTCCAGTTACTAGGTAAGTAGATCAATTACCAATTCTCGTCCTTGAGAAGAATATATAATCTCAAAGGGTCAAAAGCATTCACATTTTTCCGAAGACCAAGTGAGAGAAGTCAAACACTGAGCACCTAAGAAAAGTCAAATTGTTACTTTTTTTCAGATCATAGACCTGATTTCTTACCTGGAGAAACCATTTTCCTTTTCCTTCTTTATTTTTATATCACCAGAAGCTAACTTCATCTGAAAAACATAAAAAGTAGGAGTATATCAGCACTGCCCAGAGCACCTTATGTTTTTCCAACATGGAACACAGGCGGCATGTTTAACTTGTCAAAGGAACCAAAGAGCACTATGACTGCATCTGCATTCCCTGTAGCCCTTGGTGACCGACATGACACACCAAAAAGGCAACATTTTCCCTAAACCTTAGTCAACTCAGTATTTTCTAGCCCTCTAATTTAATCAATAGATTGGAGTTAAGTGTGGTTTGTCCTTGCATGGAATGAACATGATGTAACAGACTTTTCTCCGTTGTCTCTAAATCTAAGCTTGGCAAAGTGAAAAGTAACGGGGAAAAAATGTGGAGCCAGTGGACACAGCTCCACTGTGGAACTGTTTCAACTCACAATACCTGCAGATACAGCCCTTACAAGTTCATATCTAGCACTCCACAAACTACGTCTCTGCGTCAGCATGGGGAAAATTCACTCCAGGTTGATAAAAACCTGGAAGTATAAACTACATCTAACACACTGAGTTTGTACCATTCAGTAGTATAAAACAGAAACCTCTTGTCTCTCCCACAGGAGACACCTACCTTCTCTTCCTTTCTCTTCTCCTTGTCTTTATCTTTGTGTTTGTCTTTGTGTTTCTCTGAGCTGCCATCTTTGTGTTTGGTTTTCTCCTTGTCTTTGTGTTTCTTTTCCGAGGAATCTTTGTGCTCACTGCAAGACAAAAGAGTATGTTTGCAGATGGGGAGACATGAGGGGCTTTGACCAATACAGGCAACTTCCATCAGTAAAGAGCCACAGGTTTTGACGATTACAAATCCCACAAAATAAGTGATCACCTTTACAGGCAGATCCACCAGTCTTCTATCATATAACATCCATTTTCTTTAGGAGGAAGAGGAACAGGAAGGGAACACACCACAAAACCACAGCCGCCAAGCGCTCCACTTCAGGAAACCCCCCATCAGCCTGGTTTGCTGAGGAAACCCACAGCTGCTATGCTAAAAGCTCAACACTTTAGGCTGAATATCCACTGTCCCTGCTTCTCCTCTTTTTCCTACTCCACGTAAAAGGTCACTGGAACAGAGCCGCCAGTCCCGGCAGCGCCCATGTCAGCTTTTGCTCAGACAACAGTTTGTCATTGTAGCAGCTCTCATCTCTGGAACTTAAAGAGAAAACCGCTGATCCCTATTATTCCCAAACAGATGGGAAAACCAGAGCAAACAGGATATGCGATGTCCTTGTGTTTATGCAAAGTCAAACAGAAAGGCAGAAATAACTCCGCAGTCTTCAGTTGGAGCTGTTTCGCCAACGGAGCCTCACCAGTGTGGTCGGCCCCGCTCTGCTCGGCTGAGATGCCCCTGCCACGCAGGACGGGAACTCACCAAAGGTGTTTCCAAGCAAGAATCTCGTCTGCAACTACTCAGAGTCTGGTGCTACAGGTAATAGTATTGAGAATTTAATATCCAGAACTCTTTAGTCAGAACAGCAGAAAAAATGCCCCCAAGGAGAAGAAAACCAATCTTTTTTTTTTTTATCCTCTTTCTACCCCCTTCTGATTTCTAAGACATTTGGGTAAATTTGGATCACATTTTCAACTTTTTCTTATCAACCAGAAAGACACATGGCTCTTTTCAAATGCAAATGAGTTTTCTCATGGAATGACTTGACCCTTGGAGCCAGAAAGTGAGGAAACACTCCCAGGAGACTCACAATAGAAACGGCAAGAACTGCCTACAAGGATTAGCAGCACTGTTGGGGAAGCCAAGCAGCAAGCCTGTCAATTCAACAGGCCTTCAGTACACATTTATAAGGTTGTGTGGACTCCCTGTGGTCACGCTGGGCTTGAGCAAGCCAAAGGCACAGTGGAAATTGGGCTCTCTTCCACTAGGCACGGCTAGGCACCACGCAAGCTGCCTTCCTCATGCTGGCAGTCCCATGCTCCTCCTTCCTCAGCACTGCACTCCCATCACCACTGCTCTCCAGGACACACGGACACACAGACACACTCTGCTTCTCCTTAGGACTACACAATACAACGTAAAGCTTTAGCAGAAATAGGCAGCTTCCTTGTCTCAGTTATTTCAACACTCAAGTGCAAGCCCAAAGCAATCTGGGGGAACGTAGCCCGGAAAAACAGTAATCCTGTAACGCCAGGTAAGAGTGTGATTTTTAAGGAAGATATATGCTTCAAGTCGTCTTTCTATCATAAAAACCAAACTGCAAAAGGGTTGGATGTTTGATGGCTACAGAAAGCAAGCAGCACATTAACCAGCTCCCATAAAGCTCACATGTGATTAAGAGGAAGGCAATCACAGTCACAAATACGCCAGCCCTCACCCAGCTGTAGAAGTGCAGAGTAAAGTCCAGCGTGGAGAGTCTCAGAGCCTCACGTAACACTAACATGAACAGACCTGAACCTGCAAAAGGTCTAAATTATTCAAGCTCGGAGTAGCACACACCCCAGTAAATATACACCGGCCTTCCAAGCCCAAGCAGCTAAAGCATGAGAATCCATCTCGGAAGGAAATCAGTATATTCACGTACTGTGCCACATTAAAAGAGATCAGTAGGAAGAGAAACCAGTTTCATTTTCACTCTCTAGCAACCTCTTCATACTACACAGAAAACTAAAGGAGTATCTAAATATTAAAAGGCAATTGGCACTCTAGAAATTCCTGTAGATAGACACACAGCACCACATGTTGCCTCTGAGTGAAGATTCAACAACTGCAGACTATTCTTACCCAGCAGATCGTGTTATGTACACTGTGTGATCAGGACATGCAAGAACATACACAGAACATCCTGACACTGGATCTTGGAAATCCATGAGATGCCTGCTGCTCTTGCTCAGATTTGACATCCCAGTTTCTGCACCCTGTTTATTCATCAGTATCTCAGACTCAACGCGCCCCTATTCCATTTTCCTTTGCTCCAACTAGATTCCTTGATGGTCTGAAAGCACAAACCCCACACGTTATTAATCATTTTTAAACTTGGGAAAGTCTGGAAATTCCGACTTGCTATCTTGTACTGTCATCTGTATGGTATTTTGTTCTCTGCAAGCCTGCTTGTTTCTATTTGCTAACTCTGTCTTGTTCTGATTTGGTATTTAAATCCTACCTGAAATAACATGCATCACTCAGACAACAATTTGCATCTTCAAAGCTTGGTACACACTGCAATTGATGGAGTTAGTTCTCTAAGGTCAAGGTTCATGACAGTGTCTGTTGCTTGGGAGTCTGGAATAATTTTCAAAAGTACCACACTCGTTAGCAGCCAAAAGCACTAGCTTTCAGTGTGTGACTGGTAGAGCCCTGGGATGTACACAAAATGTGACTACAAGCAAATTCATAGATTACAATCTACATCTGCAAAGCTAATACTGAAAAAGGCAGAAAATCCCATTGGCCTAGAGAAGCAATAATGATTTTTATGTGTGTTGAATACTGACAGACTATGGCTGGAACAAAAAAAAAAAAAAAAAAAAAAAGGTGCTAAAAACTTAGTCTTGCTTAAGTAGAAGCTCAAATGACATCGCTCTCCAAAGAGAGTAAGTGGCCACCACTGAAAAGCTGCTATGAAATCTAATCTAAAGCTAAGATTTTTCAGCACTGGAGTCAGAATCAAGGAGTCTTGGACTCCTGACTCAGTCTTCGTTGTTTTTTTTTTTAATTATTTTTTAATCACAAGACTATCCTTCCCCCTTGCTCTGTAAATCTTACCAGTAAGATCCCTCACCAAAGCAGTGTTGGGCTCAGATAATCCAAGGAAACCCTGTCTCTAGTTTCACTCTGCAACTTCATTTTCAAAACAACAATATTGGTGGCTGGGTCCTGAGGTCCTGCTTGCTGCTGGCTCCTGGCATGTGACTGGAAGAAATTCCCCAGATAAAAGTCTGATTTTGTGTGGTATTTGCTCTAATATAAAAATAGAGCATCAATTTCTTCCCCTCATTTGTAAGCAGACTGCTTGTCAGCCCTACATGTTCCTAGCCACTGGACCACAGCTCTGACTTGCAACTCAGGCCAAAGTTTTCTGACACACACAATGATGAAGGCACGCACCCCTCTTCCCTAGGAGGGCCCGAAATCTGCATCTCTCAGAAAAGCTCATTTGGAAACGCGCTGATAACAAAGGCCTCAAGCAGCAATCCTGAGAAGAGCAACTTTTTTTTTTCTCCAGAAGTGAAGCAAGTTGTACAGACATTAACTTCACTCAGCAGGCTGTGAGCAGCTTTGGTCTTTAATTTGGCTGAGATACTTATGTGAGCCTCCAGGGAAACACAATTTAACCACCACCACACTAATCTCAAAAGAAAAGAGAAGGCAACAAGATGCCATCCTTACCCTGAAGAAGGAGTTTCAGCCTTCTATCAGAAAGCTATTTCCAGACAACCCCAAAGCTATTATTAGGAGGGACTGGGAACAATTTAAAGAGCAGAAGTCAGCCTTCCTGGCCGATTCAAAACTGAAAAAAAAAAAAATCATTTTTCATTAAAGAAACCAAACACAACCAAAAAGGCCTCAAGACCACATGCACCCAGGTAAATTTTATCCTGAATTAATTTCTCAGAGCACTGTGGATCATTCGTTACCTTTCCTGCACATACTCCTCTGCCAACAAGCCAGCTTGAAGTCACCAGCCAGCAAAGCCCCCATAAGACAGAGGGAAACTTCAGTGCAAGTTAGCCTGAAAAAGAGGGCAACGGGAACACAAAAGTTGCTCACAATCTGTTTTAGAAATACCCAGACCAGTACAGATGAACCACTGCAACAGCATGTGGAGTTTTACACCTCTGAAAGTGCTTAATACTGACAACCTACAGATTTGTGTTCTGGTTTGTGTTTGGTTTTGTTTGTTTGTTTTTAATTAAAGGTAACAAACTACAGTAGGACACCATATACAGGCAGAACCAGGGAAAACATCATCTATAGACTGTCATGGTACTGGCTTAGTTCAAAGGCCAGATGAGCAGAAGAACATCTCCTAAAGCACTACAGCCTTTCTGCTGGCTTGCTTACTGTCCTTCATTTAGAGTCTTGGTGTGAACAAGGACATCTGAAGGCCTTGGAGAGCTCAGGCTGAAGCGCACGAAGCAGTAGATGCCACAGAAGCAGCCATTTCCCTTGACAGCACGGCTGTTTCCCAGTGAGAACGCCTGCCGGACAGGAGGGAGGAGAGGAAGGGAGCACAGGCACCTGGCAGCAGCTGCTCAGCTACGATCACATGGGAAAGACACAAGTGGAAAGTGTTTCCAAAGAACAGCAGATGTGCAGATCACAGCTTCCTTCTTCAAACCACAACAGCTTTGCAGTAATTTAACACTGCATTCTTCAGGTGCCATTTATGTACGTTAATAATCCCTTCCCAGGCCCTTTCCATTCCAGCTTCAAAATCACAAGCTGGGAAGGATGCTTTATCTAAAGTGTCTCTTATTTCCTCTCTCACATATTCTCAGCTGTAATAAGCTCGTGACTGGGAATCTGCTACTAGCGAGCAGCAGAGTCTGCTGCCAGCAGAGCTTTGCTTGCCTACTCGGGAGCTGCTCCAATGCAACTGAAGCATAAAATAACAGGGAGCTGTGATTTTAGTGAAATCTAAAACCACAATAGGGACGGAGCATAGGTTACGCAGCCCATGTCTTGTTTGACGTAATACAATATTAATGGCAGACTGTGATCATATTCGGACTAACGCATACCAAGGAACGGCTGACTGTGTGGGGAACATTTCAGAAACGGAACGCACACCAGCGAAGGACAGGTTTTCAGCTGGCTGGTGGTATTTTATGTTCCCTGTTAGAGGGTTATCATTTGGTATTACAGGGAACGCGCACGTGAGCCCCAATGGTTCTGCTGGGATTTCAGCAATACAGTAAAAAAAACCCTGAGACCACTTCTCCCAGAGTTGAAAGAAGTCTTTTCACCAGTTTTCACAGATCATAGAACAACCTCCAGCAAGAGGAACAAGATAAAAAGCTGGACTAATCAACAGCTGATAAAAATATCACTAAGTAGAACAATATTTAAACATTGAGATAAGGATCAGGCTTAGCATGAATTGTCTTTCAGCGTGCAAGAATCAGGTATACTCACAAATGAAAAGCAAAGATTTTTTACTACTTGAAGCCGGTGTCACATTAGAAAGCTGATCAAGGTGAACTGCGCACTCAAACGGGGAATTAAACCAAAACCACCCACACTAAGGAATAGTGGGCGCTGAAATATTTTTTAGATTTTTTTTTCCCCCCTACTTCAGATATCCTTGCCTCTTCCTGACCCCAATGCACACTATTCTTATCAGTTCAGGATAACAAATCAGAGGAGGTGTGCAAGAAGCCTGAACTGAAATTTATCTTCATTCACAACTAGCAAATGGCTGGAATCTGTGCTTTTCCTAGCAAAGCCATAAAACTTCAAAGATGTCAGTGAAGATCAGGTCTATAAATACCTTATGTGTCCCACATCAAGTGATGATCACAAGAGATTTAGTAAACAGAGGAAATACACAATCTGACAGAACATTCTTCCTGCGGCTCAGATGCTTGTCACATTGACAACACGGATCAGTGCTGCAAAAGCAACCTCCTTACTCCCATTCCCCGTCACAGCCATTTCTGTGCTCTTCAGCCGACTGCCAGCCCACATGCCATGCACAAAGCCCAAGACACCTGGCAGAAAGACACTTGTTACTGCGAATGCTTCTAAACCAGTCTCTAGCAAGTCTTGGCTTCAAAGGCCCCTTTATTTCATTGTTTTACATGGTCTACTTGTTTGAGATGCTCGTCTCCCACAGATCTGAAACCTCTCATCACATCAGATTTGTTTTGTTTTATATTTTTAACCACTGACATTTATACTGAATGGGTGCATATAAGATTTTCTTTTGGGGAATCAGGAAATACAGAGCTGAGAAAAGGAGCATGATAGCGATGTGGATTTATTCTTTGATATGGATTTTTCTTAAGCGGGCTTTGCATTTTTTTTTTTTCCTTGAGGGGTGATGGAGAAGATCTGAGGCACACAAATGTTCTCTCCCCGTTTATTACAGCTGTAAATGAATGGTTAAGATACAGAAGTGTCATCTTGTGAGTGGGAGAGGAGGAAAGCAAGAAGCAAAATTAAGAAGTTCTACATACCACTCCACACACTTCTGCCATATGAAATCAAAATTACCTATTTTAGGTATTTCTGAGACTTATCTTGACAGTTTAGATCCTTCAAAGTCTGGATACAGGAAACATTTATTCTCCTGCACTGGAGTTCTGCCTTCTTGATGCAGGTGTTATTTTAAAAGCCTTTAAGTACAGGGCAGGAAATGAAATCATCAAACTATTAAAAACAGACATAAAAACAATTGTCCTCAAACACAACCGGACAATGCTTTTAACTGTGTAACAATGTCGGGTGCACTACTGTACTTCTCAGAATGCAATTAGGGGACTCTTCACACACACTGCATAATACACCACGGAGCTACAAATCCGAGTTTCACCGGCAACAATGGCTTGTATTTCTGCTAAAACACCCTTCAACCTCTTTGAGAATTAAAGATACAGCACACCTTTTGCAATAACACAGCAGCTTTTCTGAAACACAGAAAGAATTTTCTGAAGAGTTACATGCAATTCTATTTATCTAAGATAAACTTTTCTAAAGGATTCAGTTTCAATTTTAGCAACAGGTGACAGGGAATTCCCATACAGGGAATCACCGGAAAATCCCACTTTCAATTAGACTGCAGACACAACTGGCTGACACCAGGGAAGATGGACATTTACCAGCTCAGTGCCAAGAAAATCCTTTGCCTAAGCAGTAGATGGGTTGAAAAACTAGTAGCTCTGCTTACTAAGCGCAGTTGACAATGCACTTCTGCCATTTGCATATACACGTCTGCATGAGGAATCTTTTCCAGCAGTGACGGCCACAACAACCAAGTATCAAAACAAACTGGACCTAGAACCAGCCCTTCAGATGGCTCTATCACAAAGGCCTAAGCCAAGATTTTCAAAATTAACGAGGTGCTGGCAATCACAGAACCCTCACGCATCTTCTTCCAAGAAGAATTTTGCTTTGGGTCTTGTTATATCACAGGTAAGAGCTCTTTTGAAAGGGGACAATTCTCCAGTATTTTTCCACAAAGCAATTTCTTCCCCTCCCACTGCTGGCAAAATTAATGGCGAAGTGATAAAATGTCCCCTTCCTCTCCCCGGTGCAACCCATCTGCTTGGCAGTACGACAGTGACAGGCACTGGACGGTCACACAGGCCATACAAAAATTCACTCCTCTGTTCATCTTGGCTCTGTCCAGGAAAGCATCTCAGTACAGTGACTGCAGTAATAGAACCCAGGCACTTAGCTCGCTTCAGTCCTTCCCTGTCCTGTCCCGCAACTCACCAGCCTGGCCTCTGCCGTCCTTGGATTCACACCTTCCCGTGAACACTTGGCCATGAGCATGTGCTCCAGTCAGGTCCTTCCAGCTGCTGGGTTATCTCCTTCACAAGACAACAGTTACCTAAACCTAATCCTCACAAACACAACTTACATTTAAGGAATTACGTGGATGACAGCTGAATCAAAGGATTTGGAGAAGAAATGCTCAAATTTCAATTATGAGGTCAGCTATTCTAAAAAGTTTGCGTGAGAAGTCAGCTGGCTCTACACAGCGAGCAGCCACGTGCCCTATGCGTGACTGAGCGCGAACGGGGCAGTGGAGATTTTAGAGCAGTCCTGAAGGAGCGATCCAACCAGAGCACTGCACACGTGTCTGCATACATTATCCTGCCTGAGTATCACCTTCAAGACCAGATCTCATGATTCAGCACTATAAGACATTCATTTCTAAGGTGCCAGCTTTGAAAGGCAAAAAAACACACTTGAGAAAAAGATGTTGCAAGCTGTGCACTCAGCCTGGGGAGGTGAAGTCCCACCTCATGTAGGGGCTTGCAGGCACTATTATACAATCTCTCCCCAAAACACGCCTTGAACAAAACCCCTGCACAGGCACGCACTCAGCTGTGCTATCCACATAGGTGTGCCCTACCATGGGACTCACAGACACAATGTATTGTGCTCACAGGACAAATGAACACTTCATAGAGAAATGGAAGTGACCGGAAGCCTTAGGCACAGTGCCTAGAAAACATGATGCCTTTCTCACAGGGATTCAAGGCAACGCTGTAGGGAGGAAGGAATTACTTCAAGATAAAGCACGATTACATATCATCCCATGAGCTACACCTCACAAAATATATTAGCCATTCTTATCTCCTTTCCACTGTTTTGGCATTTGTTTACACAATCAGCAGTGTGCAGCTTCAAGTTATAAGCCACGATTAGTCATTCCAGTTAAAAATACACTGACCATTTCCAACTCCTACACAAATACGGTCAGATCATTAATGAATTCTGGAAATTTAAAGATAGTACTAATATTGCTCCTTACAGGAGGAGTATTTTGCTAAGATTGCAGGAGAATGGTTTTTCAAGTGAAGCAATGAACATTTGGAAATGAAAGACAGTCAATTTTGGGGTGCATGCTTGAAGACCAGAAAAATGAAAATCAGAAAAACCAAGCCATACAGATATGTGAGCAACGAAGAACACAAACAATGTGTTCAAAGCATTTCATCTTTGCTGTGGAAGCCAGTAAATGCTGCAAGTTATTTGGCCTAGATTTTTCCCCCCTGTCAACGATTTACTTTCAAAAAAAAGAAGAAACGTATTATGGAAGAGTAAGGTTGCGTAACTTCTCAAAAGGTCACAGAAAACTCAAATACAGTGCGACCCCAATAAAACAAACCCACAGCTCAGCACAGACTCTCTCCTTTCCACACTTCTCTTTAAAAGAAGCCATTGTTAACAGAGCTTTTAAAATTCATTTTTAGATTGTGTTATCGCAGTTGTACAGCAATTGGTTACTAACAGTTGCTTGGCCATAGCATAAACACTGTCTGCCATTCACCAAGCATCACAACAGAAACTTACCCTCCAGAGACTGTTTTTTGCAAGTTTCATTGTCAACGGAGGCTTTATGGCACTTGCAAGTCAGGAGTTACAACTGGGAAAGCTTTTCTGAGTAACATCTTGTGTCCGATATACTTGCCTTGTGCTCCCTCATACCAAATCACCATGGACAGACCTGCACATCCTGGCTCTTCCCGTTCACAGCCTAGGCTAGGGATCAACTGGACTGTGGCATCCACCCCCC